>NC_140945.1:58558119-58718119 GCF_014529385.1 Adiantum capillus-veneris
TTGAACAATGAAGAAGATTGGCCCGCACATTATATGACATAGAACTAAACAAAATAGAATGGATTACAATACTCGTTTAAATAAAACTTCATTTTGATACAAAATTTGTTTATTAAAAAATGTCATTTTCATTGCATTGGAAGCCCTCTTCACAGATCCAACATAGTGGTTGTAATGGAATTGGCCTATTAACTTGAGAATAGCGAAAATTATAGAGAGTACTTTTGTGAAATCACTTTGTAAACATAGCGGGTGAACATAATAGATGGTAGCAACATAAACGTAACATTTAGTTAACTTGGCATGAACAATACTTTTGCAAGGAGAGACTTTAGAGAACATGACAACAGTTGAGGACCGGATTTATGTGGAGCCCGTCCCCCCTCCAATAGGCATTTGAATTATGATTTCTCCCATCAAGAGAGACTTGTTACAATACATCTTTGTGTTCCTTGTGACCTAGGTGATGCAATGAAGATGGAAAGCTTCATGCATCACAAGCATACCATAAACTTTGAGGAAAGCATTAACTATCCCAAGCCCTCAGTCCCGAGACCTCAAACACCTTCGAAGGTGGAGAGAGCCAGCAGGGAATGAGGGTAGGGAAGAGGAAAAAGAAACATTTTATAGGAGAAAGAACAAGTTCCTCACTTATCATCACTCTTCTTGCTAGCATACATAATAGCATAGTAATGAAGATGGAGAAGATGGCAAGCTTAAGCATTGAAGCATGGCTCTTGGTTGGATTTGCATTCCATAGCCAAGAGTGTTGGTGTAGGCTCTCAACCTCTCTTCTTGCTTGGAGAAGGAGAGGAGCTCTTGCACTTTGTACTTCACACAATGAGAGTGTGTGTGGGAGAGTATACCCCCTAAGCAAGCCCCTAGCTTCCTTGGTCGACCCCCCCTTGTAGCTCATGCTTGAAGCTCATTAGACCCCTCCAGGCCTAGCCAATCACAAGTAGGAGGTAAATTAGGTAACAAGGGTAGCCTTGGAACAAGTGTCCCCATTTCCCTTTTGAGAGAGAGGACTTGATAAATGTAAAAACAATTAATTAAATCTTCTAATTTATCATTGGACCCCTTGGGTGGCCAACCAATAGGCTTCAGGCACACCATGAGGGCAACATGAGGAGGAACTTGACAAGTGTCCCTTTTGCTTTCTTTGTACCAAGCATGCCTTGTGTGAGTGTGTGTGTGTTCTCTCTCATCCCCCCTCTTGTAGGGATTAGCTTTGACTTTTGTGCCATCTCAAGCCCCTCAACCTTGAGCCTAGTTCTCACCACAAGCTTGGCCCTTCAGCCCCTCAAGCTTGGGCTGGGTTCTCGCCTCAAGTACAGCCCTAGCATCTCAAGCACGACAAGCACCTCTCAAGCACCCTAAGCTTGGGCTGGATTTCCACCTCAAGATCAGCCCTAGCTTACCTAAGGTCAAAGGACTTTTACACTAATTATTGGAGGTCTTCAATGAAGCTAACCCTAAGGTCTTATGCTCCATTGGTTAGCCTTGATATTTGATAGACCATCTCTCGTTTGGGCCCCTTTACCATTGGCCCTGTGTTGAGATAGACCTATAAGCACATGTTTATATCTTAATCCGTGTTCCCATTTATTCTCCCACATTAAATGATCAGTTTAATACGAGAAAATCATTTGGGTTGGTTAGATATATTAGATTTTATGACATTACCTCTCTCTTGAAATTATAGTCGTCCTCGACTATGAGGTAGAAGAGATAAAGCCTTAGTCATTAGTCAATCTTACTTAGCGGGTAGAGGATTCCTTTTACCCTACGACATCTTTCCAAGATGGATGACTAATCCATTTGCCGCTTGGGAGACATAACTGTAGCAAGCATGTCTGCTCTTTAGTCCATTTCATTCTCCCAAAGTAGAGTGATAAATTCTACTTGGTGTTTGAGAGACATCGTCATCACAAACATGATTCTAAGCATGCATACTATTTAAATTCGTGCACAATAAACAGAGAACTAGTCTTGTAAGACAAAAACATTGGTCATTTAAAAGAAATTTGTACATGTGCTTACTCTAATGTAGCATTGTAAGCATTGACAAGGTTCATACTATGCTTAAGCTGTATTCCTTGCATCCATCTAGCATCTTCAAAAGGATAATTTTTGAACTTAATAAGATACCGTCGGATAATCTTACCATGTTGTAGTACCTTGTCTTCATGCCGAAGAATAGCTTCGGGTTGTAGAACCTCTTCTTGGTCTTCAACTTCGGGAGGGTCTTCAATAATTGGTTCACTTGGTGGCTTTCCTTTGTAGGGCTTTAGTAGGCTCACATGAAAAGCATTGTGTAGAAGCCAATGGGTGGGCAACTTGAGTTGGTAAGCCGTCTCATTGATTGGAAAGGACCATAGTATCTTTTTGCTAGCCCAGCATAATACTTTTGATGGCCCGTAGGATTTTTGCCCGTCGTTTGCCTCAATTGAGCCTTAGGAAACTTAAGTAATACCCAATCATTTTCTTTGAATGTTAAGGCCCTTTTGTGCTTGTTAGCAACAACTTTTTGTCTTTGTTGAGAGATGGATATAGCCTCTTTAATGTTTCGGAAAGATTCTTGTAGGTCACGGCATACTTATTGGCAACAAAGATCTTCCCATGTACTTTGAGTAGCAAGGGACTTTTAGGTCTTCCCTAAATGATCTCAAAAGGTGCTTTTCCCGCAGAAGTATGTACAATATTATTCTAGGCATACTCTACAAGAGGTAAGTAATTTTTCCATTTTGAGCGTTGATCTACTTATGTAGCATAAGTCTTTAGTAGCGGCGAGTATCGTAAGATTGTCTATCTCACTTTGGCCATCCGTTTGTGGGTGATAGGCCAAAGAGAAATTCAATCTTGCTTCTAGATTTTCAAAGAGACCTTTCCAAAATTTACTGGTCATTCTAGGATCTCTATTTGACATGATGGATGTTGCAATCCATGATGTTTTAAAATCTGTGATATGAAGAGAGTTTCCATTTGGTGTGCCTTAATAGTCTTTTTGATAGGAATAAAGTATGCTTGCTTGCTAAACCTGTTGACTATTGTCCATATTCCCGTATTCCCATGATAGACTTGGGTAATCCAAAGATCAAATCCATGGATATGCTCTCCCATGGTGAATTTGGGATAGGCAATGGTTGGAGTAATCCAGGTTGCTTCCCTCTATCTTTTGACACCATCCAAGAAGCACTGATGGAGAATAGAAGACCTTGACAACCATTCACAAGTATTAATTCTGTGGAAATATTCAAGAGCTTCAATTTGGACAATGGTCGTTGGCTTTCCACCATCATTACCATTGGAACTTGGGTTCTCTTACAAACGATAAAGAGAAAGCACACATGAAATGAATTTGTGAACAGTTACAAAGGCAAAATGAAAGACTTTCTCTTGTCACAAATGGGCAAAACAATCAAAGGGGTGTTCATTGAACACACATATATGCACTTAGAGGCTACGTCTAAGAGAAACACCAATAGGGTTTCCAGCTCATCAACCAAATTGTGCGTTTATTAACCTCCACTAAAGATTTTTTTGTTCACCGTTTAACTTATGTTTACTTGTGTATTACAGATATATATCCCTTAGACAAAGAAGACTGGCAGTCAATGGATTGCATTATAGGAATTTATTGCATTCCATGCATCAATGGGCAAACTATTGTATAACACTAGCACTAGAAGAGTGCTGGCTAAGAGGGGGTATTTTGCTTTGACCACTTTTACAATGCACTGCATTCTGTGCTTGGCTGTGGCAATCTTCAATATCTCTTGCTTCCTCCAAAGGAGAGTCCACAGTGGCCAGTACCTGCCTTTGAAACCTCAAGAGTGTTTCATACTAAAGCTTCATGAAGAAATACAAAAGTGATTAAGACTAAATATTGCAAGTAGGGTGGTACGTGTTTCAATCTGCATGCCCATGCATCATTGTATTCATTGACTTCTTCCATGATGAGGAGCTTAAGACAGACTGTAATTATGTTCATCTAAAAGTCTGAGAAATACCTCGATTGTTTGGTGGAATGTTCATGATTTTGATGTCATCTTGTGCAAGGTAGATAAGAAGCCTGATGTGTGTAAATGCATGACAGCTTCTCAGAATTTCATAGTTTCCTTCCACTACATAAGGTGGCATCGAGTGAATGGTCATTTGGTAGCTGTTGATGAAGATTTTCATGATGACATGACTAATCCTTTGAAGATGCTTGTGATTTGGTGTGGAACTGAACTATTGATCATTCTAAGCATTTGAGGCAATGTGATAGTGCACGAGGACTTTGAGAATGAGGTTGACCTCAACTTGACTCCAAAATTTCTTTTACAATGCAACATGCAAAAGGTAGTATGTTTTGTAGATACTACTTCGTTGTTTGTCATTGTCAATTTTTTTGGCTTAATCTAATTGTTGGATTAACCGTTCATACATGTCCCTCTGAGGAATGAGAAGGAGATAATCTGTGAAAAAGTTAATGATGATCGACTATTTCTGGTGCAATGCAACCCCTAATTAAAGAAGGCGACTCACACAAAGCATCATGATGTTTTGAATCTCAATTCTATAATGAAGCATTAGAGCATGATTGTAGTTATTATTCACACACACAAATGACATACAAATTTTGTTGCAAAAAAAGTCTAAGCAAAAATGTTTTTTTGAGTTGACTCAACTTGTCTTTACATTTGTATACTAAATTGTCCAATTCAATACAATTGATTCGTAACTCTCATTTACAATAGTGGGGGAGATCCTCCCGTGCTTGATTATCATGGCTTGAATGTAAAGGCTCGCTTTGGGAAGGAATAGATTGAGAGTGAGCAAGAATAGAAGGTCAGTGATCAAGTGCCGGGTCATGCTCAGGATGATGGGATGGGGATTGAGGAGAGGATTGTGTAGTGGGCTCCTTGACCTCTACAAAATCAGGTATAACAAAAAGGCTAGAGGTGAAATGATCAGAGAGACAAGGAGAGGCAGCTTTAGGAGCTTGTTGTGAGGCTTGAGGCACCGGATTGTACCTCCAAGGTGGAGGCCGTGGTTGTGGCCTTGGTTGTGGCTGGACAAGTGCTTTGGGGGATCCTTCAAGATGTATCTCCACAAAATGGATCATATATTGGATCATCATCATCCTGAAGGACATTGAAATAATCTGCCAGGTTTCTTTTTGCAAACAAAATTCCTACCTTAAGTAAATGTACGTAGAGATTGTAAACAATTGCACAAGAAAAAGAGTGCACTTACACTTCTATGCTCCTCATCATAAATGCAATTTGATAGAAGCTCTACAATTGCAAGAACTCTCCATCCACAAGAATGTCCGTCATCTTATTTGGACACCTTGTAACTAAGAATCAACATGTCTTCCCAAATATTGTCCTTGGTCAATGCTTCCTATGTGTTTCTAACTTTCTAAATAGACCTCTAGGACATAGAAAATGGTGATGACATGTTGCATATAATTTGCAACATCGATCGAAAGACAACTACCTTCAAACATTCACATGAACCCCGTGCCCATAGTTTGCAAGGTAGCACTACTTGCACTCAATGTTCAGTCCAATAAGGGCTCCAATGTGAACTATTTGCAAATAATAAGGAATTATGTTGCTGTTAATTATCGACAAAAATTTGAAACAATGATAAAATAGACAAGACTTACTCTTCATTGTAAGTTAGAAGTAAAACCTTGACTGCATCCATGTTGATTGTTGATTATCGACAAAAAATTGAAACAATGATAAAATAGACAAGACTTACTCTTCATTGTAAGTTAGAAGTAAAAATTTGACTACATCCATGTTGATTGATTGAAAATAATCAACAACAACAATTAAGGAAGTAGCCTCCAAGGTCAACACAACTAAAAATTATGTATCTAACACAGCTACCTCGGATTGGCGATTCCATGGCAGATTACAGACAAGCATGCTGCAAATTTGCAAGAATTAATGAGTACCCCAAATATGCTATAATTACAAGAGAAGATATGCTAAACAGAATTCACGTACCAGAGAACAAAATTTATAATATGGTTCGTCAACTCCCTGGTGCCATCTCGCAATATGGTTACTTCATGAGAACCAAAGGCAAAATACATCATTCGTCCCCATACAAGCAATGCAACATCAAATCTAGGACTCAAGAACAACAGGGCTTTTTTGTTGGCTTCGCCAATAGCCACTACCATTGCTAAGTCATTTGACTCGGCCAAAACTGTTTCCCCTTCCTCCACCTATTCCTCAACCCATTCCACATTGAAATGTGTGCTATATGTGTGCTGGGTGGTGCTAACATCCGTCACCTTTACTTTGCTAATCGAAGGTATTGTCAAAATGGTATCCATTCTTTTATCAAAAAGAGAAATCAGCATTAGTGTCCTGTTGTACTTGAAACGTAGCAATCTGAGTGTGTTGATATCCGTGGGTATGAATGTCACTCTGTGGGCACACAATGTAAGATGTAGCTATCTTGGAAAAGCTCAATAAAAAAGTCTTCAATTGCATCATGAAGGCAACCCATCACGCTTTTGGCCTATAGGTAAATCCTAGTTTTATCTCTCATAGATCTTATGCACAACCCTTTGGAAAGGTAGCTTAGGGAAGCTAGAGATATGTGCCTTTGCAACTTCCAAAGCTCAAGTAGTACACTTCAATTCTACTCATACCTTCAACTCTGCATAGTTGCCTCTAAATTGGGCAATGTTTTCATTGCAACACATGGAGCTGATGGTTGCCTCCCTTGCGGGTATACCTTCATAGCTATTTGCTTTGTGCGAGCCATGAAAACATGAATTTTGTGAGGAAAACAAAAGGTTGTAGGAAAAGGAGAAGAATGAGCAATCAGGCAACAAAATTGGGTACGTTGACTGAGAGATGAGGAGAGAGGTCACCAACAATGGACGCTACGATAAATAGGAACGTTATATATTGGGATAGACATCATCATTATACTAGTTGTGCAATTTTTTTAATGGCAACACCCGCAATCAATTGCTTGTCATTGGGAAGCGTGCATCATCGCATGGGTGACACGTGGCAAGGTCGTGCGCAACAATGCTTTTTTTTTTTGGGGGGGGGAGGGGGGGAGGGATTATGTATTTGTCGTGCAATAGCACAATATGGGGGGGGAGGGATTCACAAAGCACACCTACCATCTCGCATTGTATGGTTTTTGTATAATTTGGACTTGTTTAGGTCAGGCAAAAGTCAATTCACAGGTCTGTTTTAAAGTTTTCACCTTGAACAATTTATGGAACTTTTGATGACTTTTTTGGACCTTTTTGACAAAACTCCTTTGGAGACTTTTGTTCACAATGGTCTCTGCTATAGGCTTGAAAAGATTTTTGTCAAAAATCTCTCAAGGGTACATGGATCGCGATCCATGTTCCACCACTTTTGGATCTGAATTTTTGGTGTGCTGATAGCTTATGATGTTTGTAGACTGCTCACCAATAATTTTTGAATTTGGATCAATTTTGCCCTACCAAATCTGACTTCTACAGTATATTGTGGCAGTTTTGACAATCTTCAATTTTTTGCTCTTTTGACCATTTTTTGCAACTTTTTGTATATGGTTCTTTTGGGAAAATTGTTCCGAATGATACCACTTATCTACTGCTCAACTCTCAGCCAAAAAATTATCAATTTTTTTTTACTGAGGTACATGGATCGCGATCCATGTTTGACGACATTTTGACATGAAACTTTGTCAGCTTGTAGTCCATGTTATGGTGATACTCTTCCCCAAATCTTTTTGAATTTAGACAACTTTTTCCTAGTCAAAAGTGAGTTTTTCTGTCTGCCCTACGGTTTTTGACTAATTTCTGTATTTGGCTATTTTGACCAACTTTTTTCAATTTTTTGACATGGTGCCTTTTGGGAAAGTTGTTCCACTAGTGATCAAGAATGTATTTGTCAAATATTAGCCCCAAATGTCAAAAAGATACATGGATCGCGATCCATGTTTGATAACATTTTTTCATGAATTTTGTTCTGTTGGTTCATTATGCCCTGTAGAAGCTAAATCTCACCCCTTTTTGAATTTGGATCCCAAAATCTCAAGATTATCTCAATTTTGTGTCTGCAATGCCTGTTTTACTATTTTTGCAGTAACAACCAATTCTGAAGTGATTTTTGAGTTTTTCTTTCAAGCAAACTTGGTCAGAGCAGTTTCCCACTGATGCTCACTGTAACTGATCACTTTTCACCAAAAATGGTTTTTTTGGGTACATGGATCGCGACCCATGTTCCTCCACAGATTCTTGCCAAACTTTCCAAATTGATTCTAGAGAGTATGTTGATGCCCTTGATCCACAAATTTTTGAATTTGGATCACTTTTGAGCTCTCTACCATCAAATTTTCAAGATTTCAGAGTTATTATCGTTTTTGCCAAAATATGGTTTTCACCCTTTTTTTCCCTCAATCTTTTAGCCCAAATTTGATGATGGTAGTTCCTACTTACCCTACTCCTAAGTACTGAAATGAAACATGAAACAAAAACAAATAAAATGGTACAAAATAAAGTCAAAACGAAAAACGGTACAACACTATGAAAGAATAGAGAAAATCGAAGAATGAAATGCTTTTGGCTATCTCACTCACAGCCCTCTTTACTTCTCAAGAATAGATCTAGCAAGTCCCCGACTTCTAGACTCTATTAAGCACTAAACCCCGTGTCTAGCTGCTTCACTGCTAAAGTGTAGATGGAATGGAAGGACAAATCTTTAGAAAAAGAATGCTCTAAATACGCACTAGGTCACTCACCATCTAAGGATCATATCCCCGGTAGCGGCGCCAATGTTAGCGGGTTGCTGCTAACATTGGCGCGACGGACGTCTGCAGCATAGCTTTCTAGCACTAACATAATGTTAGCGGGTTTCCGCGAAGGACGTCTGTAGCATAGCTTTCTAGCACTAACATAATGTCAATACTCAGGGAAAGTGACTCGAATGGGGCATGGAGACTCTATGAGATCGTCAATCTCACGAAGTGAACCTTAACAAGCAAACACACTAGCTCAACAAGCAAACCAACACTCAATGATCAGGGAAATTTGCCTATGTTCTTTCTCACAGCTCTAGGTCATCACGCCATTTCGGCACTTGAACGGACTCGAAATGCAACGAAACTTTAGGAGGAGGTCTAGGACACCTAGGGGCACTATCCTAGCAAGCCTGGTTGCAATCCGACAAGGTACCAAAACCACGATCCATCATGAAAAATCCTAAAAACTGCAACAGATCAATCCAGAAAGGTCGCCCTATGGTCTAAGAACACTCTCCTATGGTCAAAACGGCTAAAAATAATGATTTAAGCACTCAAATCTGCAATTATAGCTCATGGACGTGTAGTCGCGAACCACAAAAAAACCGACAATGCTTACACTTAATTTAAAGAGCAAGGAGAGAGGAACACAATGCAAGTTTCAGATTTAAAAACTGATACCCATTCATTAACTGCGATGATTACAAGGTTGGAGCTGCTCGTCGATTGAGCATATGTTTTTTGAGCTCCCTTCTTCTTCTAAAGATAAGCCTCCCTTCACATTAAGGTCATTGACCTTTATACCTAGGGTTTTCTAAATGGCCACTGGCCGACTCACATGGACCTTTACAATTGTCATGACATAATCACAACTCAGGGAATTGACCTGCTACTCTAGAATTAGGATTTACATAGAGTATCACTACACCAGCTCGGACAATCAAGGGAGTACAAATGTGGTGTCCAGCTACGTGTCTGGCCAGGTGGATGCCCGTTTGATCTGTCCTCAAACAGACTTGTATGAGATGTTTTGAAGATGGCATTGGTCATGATTCATGCACTACATCTCTCCGTTTTTTAGATACCACTTGTCCTAGGTTATCTACTAGGTTGGGATCTTCTAGCACTTCATAAGTAACACTAGTGTGGTCCACAAATCTATCATTTAGATAATTCACAGTTGGCTCACAATGAATTCTATCAGACGATCATAAATTCAACAAACAAAATGATTACAAGGATCTACATAGATCTTTTCCGCAAACTGGTTATCAAATTGGTACACTAAGGTCATGTTGTAATCCATCGCCTTCAGAGGAAATCTAATAGAACTAGCTATCTCAAGTCCTTTCTTGCATAGATTAGAAGCCATTTGGTAAAAATTAGAAGACTTTGAAGCCGTATCAGACACATAGTCTTCAATGATAGGTTCTAGGACTTCTATAGGCTCTGCTATAAGTTCCTAAATGATGCTCTTGTCTAATGAGACTCTACTCTTGGTCTCACAAGTTACCAAAACTTAAAAGCATGATGTAAAAAACAAATTGAGTGTTTGTACAAACCCAACCTAATACCGATTAACGCTCTCTACAAAAAATTATAAAAATACTTTTCAATGTCCAAAACCTATTGAACACCTTTGAATCTTGTGTTCTGTCTAGAAGCTGTGTGAAATCTGTGTAGACTCATAGACAATCAAAAACGTTAAGCCAATCTGCAAAATCAGCTCTTCTTTCAAGTTGTAGTTTTGTCAGCTCTTGAATGGTATGTATTAGGGATTGTTATGTTGGAAATCCCAACTCTGCTTTGCTCCTAATGTCTTATCTCACATGGTCCAAGTGGTCAAGGTTGAAAAAGTTCAAAAATATCCTCCCACAACTACCAAAAGGCTAGTTTTAGACACCCTATAATGAAAATGGAATTTTGAGGCCTTAAACGATGTTTTTTCACATCCTTGAACTAAAGGGTCATTGTAGGTATGCCTTTAGGTAAGCATTACTCTAAGGTCTGTAGAGCCTCTTCCAAGCTATGTTTTGATTGTAAAAAAAAGTTTTAGAATCGGAGTCTGTATGTGAAAGTTATGATCTTTTCAGTGAAAACTACTTTTCACTTGCAACACAAAGCTGCTTGTAACTTGAGCTTTGCTGGGGTTTTTCGGCCCAAACTTAGTCACTGCAATGTACATGACATGCACAACAATGTCACCAACTCTTGTCAAGTTCTCACCCTTGTAGCAGATGGTTAAGTAAAAAATGTGTTTTTTCTCCAAAGTATTTTTTTTCAATTTTGCCGAGTTCACTGGGTTCCTGATTCTTAGTATACCCTACTTGTCAAATTTTGTGAAATTTGGATTCCAAAATGACCACCTACTTTAATTGCAACGCTTTTAAAACCTGAAAAAGACATTGTTTGATCATAAAAGCCACAAAAAAGTCCAAATTTTGATCTAAAAAGACCACTGAGCTTGAATGCAATCAGGAATGAGAAAAAAAAAATCATCTTTTTTGGAGTACTTGGCAAAAAAACTCGTTTTTTCCTCAAGATGTGTTAGCAGCAAGCTAACTCGAACAACATTTTCAGAGCTTTTATTGTAAAACACTTATTATTTTGATGAATCAGGAATGTTGTAACTCCTACTTTTTAGATAAACATTGTAATTGATGAGCCGGGGCTACAAGCTTTCAGATTGTATCAACCTGTCTTTAGTTAGAGCCCCTAGGTTATTAGTTTTGACCACAAAAACCTTAGCTAAGGTATAAAAGCCAATTTTTGTTAGTTTTGGATAATAGAAACACAACGTGAGTTCACGAGGCTCACTTCTCTCCTTCTCGTGCTTCCTACTCCCTTCTCGGTTTCCACATTACAATGCAGTCTGTTGCATTGCAACCACATGTAAGAGCTCTACGCATTGACGCAAGCATTTCATGGTATTTTGTAGCTTTTGGAATCGCCAATCCATGGCCTAATTTCATCATAAGTAGGAATTTAAGCTTCAAAATCATAAACTAAGTATAGGTGGAGTATTGGGGCACCATTGCTAAGAATTTAGATGCATTCTAGGTCGAAAACGACTAGGTAAAAAACTCACTGCTGTTAATAATCGTGATGCACTTGATCTAAAGTGAGATTTGAGACCATAAGCATGTGTGCTTCGGTCTTATAAACATGTCCTAGAAGTTTCGTAACGTTTGGATGTCATTTGATGCTGTAACGGTTGTGATTTGTTTGCCGATGAGCGATTAATTTTAAGTAATTTTTGTCATTTGAGTGTAGCTTGAGTTAGATGCGAGTTGTTTGTTGTTTTCCAAGAGATTGACAATCTCTTGTAGCCTCTATGCACTAGTCAAGTCAGCTTCGTCCCTTGGATTGACAATTATATTTGTGATTCTCGCTATGTCTACAATAAGATAGGAGTGAGGTTAGACACCCATCCCACATGCACCGCTGCCGGGGATCGAAGAGACCTAAACTAGGGAAAAACACGAGCGTCTTGTGTAACGTTCTTTTAACTTCCTTTAGGATTACTTAGAGTCAAAAATTTCTTTTTAAAAACGCATAGCTTAAGATTGTCGTCTTTTGCTGTGTAGAGGTAGCTTGGAAGTAGGTTGTACTTGCTAAGTATCTTCTAGGATTGCAAGATTGAAGAATTAGATTAGGATTTTGAGAATGATTGATGGACAAGACAAGTCTTAAGATCAAGGCTCAGAAAACCATAAAAACAAGAAAATGAGTGTTTGTGGACACTTTCCACAACCCCATTGCAGTAGAACCTAGGAGTAGGGTAAGTAGAATTCGAGGTGGAATCTCAGAACATTGCTCTATCCAACAGAATCAATTGTAAGTTGTTTATGTGAAGTTGCAAAATTTCAGGTCTACGACTAAAAATAGCACCAAAAGACTGTCAACCATTGACTCCGACTGGAGAGTATGCTTGAAAAGTTGTATGAACTGGTGGGTAAGCTTAAGGACGCATTTGAGGTAAATTTTCAAGAGTTTGCAAAAACTCAAAGTATTTACTTTTTCTTGACATTTTACGCCAAATTAAGTTTTGACTTGACTCAGAGGCTTAAAATAGATCATAAAAAGACTGTCCACCGAAAAAAGTGCTCATTTTAGGCCTTAAGTATATAATCGTGATTATTTACTTTTATCTCAAAAGTGACAAATGTTGATACAAGAGACTCTATGCATGTATACAAACATCTTTTGTAAAGGCCCATAGAATTTGGATCAGCAAACTGACCAAAAACTTGGTGAAAACCAAAATTTGTACTAACTGTCAAGAACTTTAGTGTAAATTGGAAAATTTTTGTTCAAACTCAGTGAAACTTGACTCATAGGCTTATATTGATGTGATAAACAAGTGTATATGCTCAGTTGACCAAAAAGATGCACGCAAAAATTTACCAGAAGTAAATAATTGCGATTATTTACTTTTGTCCCATTTTCAACCTTTTTAACCAACCCAGTATACCACTAGTTTTAGCATGTTATATTAGGGACCACAAACCAAATTTGATAAGAATTGGATTATTGGAGTGATAATTGTGGCCAAATTTGCAAAGTCAGTCTGTAGACACAAAACTGTTGACCATTTGAACAAAATTATCCAAACTTGATGAAACTTGGCTAGGGAGCTTAAGTTGAGCCGCTTAACCATTCTGTGTCAACATTGTGGCAAAAAATTGCATAAAAATAGAAGAAGTAAATGATTATTTACATCTGCTACAAAATTGGACATTTTTGCACATTTGAGTATACCACTAGGGCAAGCATATCAAGTAGACCACACAAATCAAAGTTGGTGAAATTCGAATCACAAAAGTGAGACTTAAGCCAGATTCTTGAAAACTGAGTCTGCGGATATGAACCAATTGATAACTTGAATTTTTTTTGTTCAAACTAAGTGAAACTTGTCCAGAGACCTTAACAAGTTGCACACTTGGTAAAACAAGCCAAAAAGTATAAAAATTTGGGAAAAGTAAATAATCGTGATTCTTACTTCTGATACAGAGAGACACCATTTTTGACTTTTGAGCTTGTACAGTGTTAGACCAACATAATACAAGGCCACCGGAAAATTTTAGTTTCAATCGGATCCAAATTAGTATATGTTCACTGGGTTTGCAGGTTGCAGATTAGTCCTTTGGCTTTTCACAAAAGTAGAATTTGAAAGTCTCAATTGCTGACTCACTTAGCAACTTGAAGAGATATACATAGATCAGTCACAATAGTTAGCAAAAATTGTACAGTCTTTGTGAAAGAATAGCTAGCTTGATTAAAACTGATACAAAAATCAGGTTGCAAACAAGGAATCAAAAACTTGGCAAAAGTTGCAACTGAGTCAAGTGGAAGAAGTTGATAACAAGTCAATCCGACGATAAGTACTCTATCTAGGGCTTCACAAGTCTATAAGAACCTTAGATCTGGTTGTATACTAGCAAATCAAGTCATATTTGGAGAGACAGCTAGTAGAGTATCCACCAAAGAGAGTGTGAATCAAGGTGATCACTTGGACACTATCTTTGAAGAAGTCTCAGACACTTTTTAAGAATCAACATCTCAAATGTCTTCCTATTTGAATCATTCAGAAACTAGAACGACAGTGCGATATAAGCACATACTCTCTTTTTATAAGACTAATCGCCATGGAGCTCAGGTTTACCTAGATCCTAATGAAGTGTATGCTATTCACATTGATGACCATGACATAGAGTTTGAAGAGGAAATCAGGACAAACAAACAAGGAAAAATGTATATGGATAAAGACGGAACTCAGTATTTACAACTTGAAAACCCTGGTGTGATAGAAAAATGGGGTTAGAAGTAAGTACCATAATCCCAGATATGGCAGAAAAATAAGGACCATTGACTTTAGAATTTGAGGGATATGATCAAGTTGATTTGAAGCCTTTGAAACGGCTTGATATGGATAATCCTAGGATCGGAGTCTATTGTTGGGAGGATAGAAATGTCAAAGATCTTCTATGGACTTCTCATGCCAAATCAGGAGAGTTAACGCCCATGAAGATCATCTATATCTTCAAAATCAAAGACAAGGGTTCAACAGATCTACCAACCTATCTATTTAGGGATTGTTATAACAATAACTTTGTTATGATGAGTCCTGAAGAGGTGGAACAAACCAAAATACCAAGGGTACTCCATAAGGGATTGGATATTGGGCCAAGGACCAGAAACTATTCTAAGAGATGAACTCCGCAAGAGATCTTTTGAGGGTAATGTTAAAAAACCAGAAACTACCTCATCACGAAGAAAACCTAGTGACACTAAAGCCAATCTAGGGCTACATGAGTCATCATTTCCAACATACTGGTTTGAAGGAATCGGAACATGACAAACTGCCAGGAGACCTGGGGTTGAACCAAATAGACGTGTCAGACCAGCTGATTTTCAAAAATGGATCAAAACATTTAGTGGATCTGGAGATCCTTATGACCACTTAGGAAACTTTAAACAAGTGCTAAGAGCAGAAGCATATTTGACTTCCATACTCAATTCGAGGGATTTGGAATGACATTAGAAGGAAAAGCACTGACAAGGTTCCAAAACATTCCACCAAGGTCAATCATGGACTTAAATACATTAGCTTAAGGATTTATAGCTGCATGTTCCAAAACGGGAATCAAATCTATATAAACAAGGTGAGTATGTTAGGGATTGTGCAGCTAGAATGAAGCATTACATTGCAAGATGCCCATAGCTAGAAATACCTGCAGAAGAAAGACTAGTATCATTGTTTCTAGAGGGACCATAAACAAAGATCTTCATGCTATATTGTATAGCAAGAAACATATGACCCTAGAAGAGTGTGTGTCAGATGCTATTGACTTAGGAGACGATTGTGATATTTTCAATGAAGAAGATGTCCCGAAGGATAATCAAAGCGAGAAATCAACATCCACCAAACCAACACAAGTGGGAACGGCTGCTGCAGCACCACTTACAGCCATAGAAGACATGCTCAAAAGGATGAATAAGATCATGAATAACATGCAAAAAGAACCTATAAAAAGGGACAAGGGGAAGTGATACCTCAACAGGGACAACCAATTGGGCCGCAAAAATGGTGTGCAATTGAGGGTAAATGGACCAACCATGAGACCATTGAGCGCTATTACCGACCAAAGTATGATGGGAATGTTCAATATGTGCCTATGAGGCCACAAGGACAACCCATGTACATATATCAGCTTAATGTGGCCGCAGCTCAAAGACCACCGATGGGTATGGAAAGACCTCAACCTGTGTTGGGTCAACAACCCCCATATCCTGGACATAATGTGGTGCATGTAAAGTACATACATTCAGAGGGAGTCAAAGATGAGCAAGCACGAGTGCCTATTACACCCTATGCTGAGCCTAGTCCATCTACAATACTGTTAGAAGGAGATTGGTATAATTCACATCCACCACCAATGGAAGAACCTATGACTTATACTACACCAGAGCGCACATCGATGTACTATGTAGCTGATCAACGTGTTAGACCTTCTATGATAAGACCCATAATTAAGCCAAGAATTATAAACCGTCACAACTGTGGTGCAGATGATCACTGGAAAAATGAATGCCTAGAGTCTGACAAGAACATTAAGCTAGTTGAATCTTTTTGTATACAATGTTACGAAAAGGGAGGACACTTCCCTGAAGATTGTCCAAAAAATCCTTTAAACAAGGGTAAAACAGTAGTGAATGTAGTCCAAGTGATACCTAGTAGCTCATCTGCGAGTGAACCTATCGTTCCAATCAAGGTAATCACCAGAGCCCAGGCTAAGAAAAAGAAACATAACTCTTTTGATGATTCAGAGAATACTAAAATTTCCTCGCAAAAGACCAAGAGAAGCAGAAGCAAAAGGTATGAGATGAGAAAACAAAAACAAAGGACTGAAATCGAGGAGAAAGCCAAGAAACTATTCCAGGAAAAAGTGAAAAAAACCGGAAGCAAAGTCAAGGAAACCACAGTGAAATCTGGAGGATCAATTTTGGTAGACAAATTTTTCAGTCAATCAACGCAGCCTTGGAAGCTTACCAAGTGGGACTTAAAGTATGCCAAAACATGGAAAACAAATGGAAAAACTATCCTTCTCCACATATGGAAGCAGCTAAGCTTGAAGCTTGTCAAAATTTGGTACGAATTACTCAAGAGATGCTGAAAAAACAAAAACCCAAGATAAAGAGTATGGAAAAACCTGAGGAGCTTGTGGTAGAAACTAGTAAAGAGAAATCGAAAGCGGTGGTAGAACCCCACCTTGATACTAAAGAGCCAAAACTCATAGTGCCTGATAGTGAAGATGCCTTAGATGGAATTCCATTCGTAGAAGAAGACTGGCAGGGACACTTATGGGAAAAAGTTAGAGAGATTAATGATGGGAGCCTAACAGTGGCGGGTAAAAGCTCGACAACCACCATTAGTGTTACCGACAGCTCAGGAAATCAGCGTGCCAAAGCATCCTGATAGTACAATCAAGCAAAGAGCACACAAGCTACACGATTTGCTCTTTAGGAGACAACAAAAGAAAACCTCGACCTCAGAAACCCTTGAGTTAATTGCTAAGACCTAACTCTTGCACAACTTAATAGTTTGAATTGCAATGATCTTCAAAGCATGGTAGAGCCAACCAAGGCTATGCATATACATGATTGTTCAACTATGCACACAGTCATCTCGAAGTACGCCATGTAGCAGGGGTGGAAGGGAACTAAGTAATTAAGGGCAATGTTTGAAGAGAGAGGAAAATGTTTGATATTAACGTGTGACTTTTTGCAAAATTACCTAATGATGCCCTCACAAAATCATCAACAAGGGAAATTTAGCTGATAACATCTTTCCGATGAGTATAAATAATGTATATAAATCATTAAAAAAATGGTTCTTTTTGGTTATTTTTATCATTTTTTCTTGATATTGAGACTTAAAAATATAGAAATCCACCAAAAAACAATAAGGCTGTGTTTCTCAATGGATTTTCCTAATTATTGGATTTTCACTTTGCTTTTTTAGCGCATTTTGTTATTTTCTTTGATTTTTTTAATAAAAAAGTCAAAAATTAATAATAAATAGCAAATGAGCTCAGATGAAGAAACTGAAGATACGCTGATGATTAGAATGACAAGGTGAATAGGCATAAAAAATTTCAATCAAAGCGAGAGATGGAAGGGGGAAGCCGAAATTAGGCTGCCAAGGCCTACTTTCGCAAATTCTTGCAGAATGAGCTACCGGAATCTGATTGAAGAAAATTTTGAGTCTAACATAGATTTCATGGCCTAGTAGGAAAAACAGGGGAATTTGGGGAAAAATAGTTTGGGAAGTCCGAGTATAGATATCCAAGGTAGCCCAAAATCACCTCATTTCCACTAGTCACTCTTGGAGGAGAGAGCTCTCTACATTCTTCGCGCGCGATTTTTGGATTCCACAGTCACCCTTTTACAGCACCGTCTCACATGATACATGAGGGGTAAGTTCTAGGCTTATCAATGATCAATTCTATATGGCCGAGTAGAAAGTCTAGGCTCAGGAGAAACCCAGCAGTGCACGAAGTCCTACGACCAAAAATTGACCATAGCGGCTTGTCAGCTCAACCAAATTCAACGAGACTTGAACTGTAGTATGTCCCTATATAATAAAACACTTATATATCACCAAATGACCATTTGGCAAGGGTCAAGGGGGATCCTCAGTAGAAAATCTAGGTTTTTGCCAGATGCCAGAATTGGATTCTGACTCCATGGATAGCTTATAGACTGGGTCTATACACAATGTACATGGATGGTTTCATGAAAATAGTCAAGGCAAGCTCTTGAAAAACAAAAAATAGCTCGAAGGCTACAAAGCGTCAAATCTGACATATGAAGTCAAACTGACTCCAAATGGACCAAAACTGGATGGGTAGCATCAGGACTATATAGAGGACAAGTCCATAGCTTTAAAAGGACTAACCAACTCCACGGGCCATCTAGTCACAAAAATTGGTGATTTCAGAGTCGACAAAGCACGAAGTGATGCGACACAACAAAACTTTACCAAATTCAAGTTAGGACTTGTTTTAGATGTATTGAATATGTCTAAGTCAAAAATTTGTCAAGTCTTGCAAAAAATTGATTGTTGTAAATAATTGCGATTATTTACTTTTGTGTTTTTTTGGCTTGAAAATGATACCTTCACCTCATCTATCACTCGTACACATCTTACATGCCACATTTCAAGTATGAGCCAAAATGATCAAGAAAAACTTGAAAATTGTCAAAAAACGCAAAGAAGTCTTTCCAATCCAATTTTGAGTTATCTGTCACATTTTTTGATCAAAATCACCCCATATCTCATACACAGAGTGTACATCATGCCTAGAACCAAGTTGCACCAAAAAATGTACATTTTGATAAAAAAGTTAATGATCGTGATTATTTACTTTCTTGCCAAAATGGGTGAAAATTGCAACTTTGACCTTATGGGACCAAAGAACATGATGTCCTAAGTCCACTGACCAAGTTTGAGCAAATTTGGATCTCAAAAACTCAAAATCTTAGTATATCTATTGTTTCAAAGATTGAAAGCCTAAATCTAGCACCATTTCCACCCAATGCACTCAAATGAGTCCACACTTCACTCAGAGCACCTAAATACCATATGTTTCAAGCCTATCATGTCAAAATTGCAAAAAGTTGGAACAAATTTCCAGTTGTAAATAATTACGATTATTTACTTTGGTTACAAATTTTTACCTGAACGATATGATTTTGATCTTTAGATGTTTTTATGCATCTATGCATGCTCCAAAATTGATTTGAAGCAAAATGGACATCATTTGTGAGCAATTTAAACTCAAGGCATTTTAGAGCGGAATTTGTAGAATTTTCTAACTTTGGCACTGTATTGACTTAACATGAGCAATGCAAGCTGTCGAGAAGGCCAAGAAAAGGTTGACTCAGAAAGAGAAGTTGCAAGAGCTGCCACCCTACCAAATGGATCCAAGTTCAGTAAAGACGGCCAGGGCAATATACTTGTCAAGAGAACAGCTCGAAGAAAACAACACCACGGTTTTCACAGGCAGGTTTAAGAGTCAAGAAGGACACTAGGTAGAGATGCAAATGCTACCAAAAGAGATATATGATGTAGCGGCCAAGCGAGACAAAAAAGAAGCCAATAGAAGGCTGGGCCTTAGGGACTTCTACGACCAGGAACCATGCGGTGTAGATTTCCAGAAAGCATATGAACTACTATCCACAATCAAAGAGGTTGGGTCAGCCCAAATCAATGACCAACAAGGGCAGAAAGTCAAAGTAGTAATCACAAAAGAGATTGTGGCCGAGGCACTGAAGCTGCCGACTGAAGGTATGACGATGCGGGCCCGCGATAGAAAGACAGCAGGTACATTCACCAAGGAGACTGCTACTGTAACTTTTTTCGACCTGATCCAAAGGCAATTGGAAGAACAGTACGCCTATACCATCAACACTTCCACTTTTTATCAAAGAGACCGCCATGGTACACCACCCCAAACCATGTGGTTGCGACCACCCTCACCTAAGTGTTGAAGTCGACAACTAGGCAGCCAATTGATCATGCACAATATGTGCTGACAACGCTGAAAGGCACAAAGAAAGAAGGTAAAATCACCTATCTGGGTGCCCCTGAAGTGCTGACGAGAATAGCATATCATGCTATTGGAATGGCTGATATTTTGCCGCCAGCCCCAGATCAGAACACATGGATTGTATCCGTGCAACCTTTTCCAAGAACCATGTGTTCATCAAAGAGAGTATATAAGTCAGACGAAGAATCTACCGAAAGCTCTCATGAAGCTCATAGTAGTGAGAGTTCAGACAATAAGGAGAGAAGGGCCAGAATTGAATAGATGAAGAAGAAAGCAGTATCTCCACATCAAGAAGAACCTTAGCAAAAGAAAGCGAGGTTTGAAAGAGAAAAGCAAACTTATGAAAGGAGCCTCCAAGCTGCAGGTGAGGACCCGAAAAGATGGATTCCAAGAGAGATAAGGGGCCCAAGAACCAAAAAAGTTGCAAGGAAAGAAGCAGAGGATGAAGGGGATCGGGGAGCACCACAGACGGAGAGTGAGAGAGAGAAGGAGACACACGACACACAGATATGGGTGGGGAGACTCAAAGAGTGAGCAGCCCCCTATACACTTATGCTATGTATAAGGTATACAAGTCAGTGGGCGCCCAGACTCTGGGCGACAAGGCAAGGCACATGCGCCTATACCCCAACAACCTCCCACTTAACACTAGAATGGTAACCTAACAGGACATAAAAGTGTCCTTTCAGGGTTTTGGGAAAAAATTCCAAAACCATAGTAGATCCACTCATTTTGAAAAATCCTTTCATGAGCTTATAGTTCAATAACTACTACATATGGAAAAAATTGCGAAACTTGTAATTTTTCTCATCCCTTGGTCACTACAAGCCTCCAACGTTGATGGACCAGTGCATTTTGCCCAAAACAGCCATTTCTTACGGTTGATTGCATATAAATAAGAGTGGGGATTTTTGTAGGACATGAGATAAAATGCCCCGTTAACTTGAATGGGTTGGTGACCAAAGCATATGGTTGCTTTTACCTCACTAATTTTTTTTTGGGCAAAAAAATGGGTACAAAAAAGTTGCATTTTTGCCATTCTGCGAAACTATCATCAAAGTTTCTATAGTCACGCTCAATACAGATACTATATACATGTTTTCTTAGTTCCCTTTGGGCCTTTGGATTCAAAAGGAGCCATGGAGCATGTCAAAAGGATAATGGATCTCTTACAATTGGAACCTTGGGGGCAATGACAAAGTGCTAAATATAGCAAACATGAAAAAACTGGGTTTAGCATTATGACCTCTAGAAACCCATAAAAACTACTCAATATCTAGCCAAGTTTGTAGTCTATGATTAGATATGGTTACTACCTACAAAATACACACAATTGGCCTAAGAAACTAGCAATATTGAGAAAGTTATACTTGCTACTCTAAAATGTATCATATTCTTCAACAATAAAAAAACTCAACCATCATCATATACTATGCTATATAGCATATTAGGTCCCCCAAAACTCAAGGAAGATTAGCTTTATGTTATACATTACACTTACACAATCAAAATTGAATTTGGATATCAAGAAAGCCACCAAAAAAATCATAAAAGTGCTAATTTTGGCCAAAAAACAGGATTATGCAATTCTTGTAAATTGGTCATAACTTTCAATTTTAACACTTAGCTCTCCCTACAAGCATCAAAACATGTTGAGAACTATGAAGGCCTAATTTGTAGCCATCTAAACCTCACAAACATGAAGTTTAGAGTGGTATAATTGCCAAAATTTGAAAAAAAGCCAAAAACAGGACCCGTTTTTTCACACAATTTAGGTTCAAAAATGTTATGCACGACTAAGGTTAATGGTGAGATCGATACTCCAAAAAAAATGCTAAGTTTTTTTCAGCTCATAAGGCAACTTTGTGGATATATAGCACCTAGAAATTCATTTTCATACTCTTTAAATAATTCAAGCAAAATGGTAACTTAACAGGACACAAAAGTGTCCAAGGACATAAAATTGTCCTGTTACCATTCTAGTGTGAAAGGCGACTGTGCCTTTAAGCAAGGGAACCTAATCTAAAGAATACAAAAGGCGAGAGAAAATCGCTCTCAAGTGATGCCCACTGGCTGGCTGTGATCGTGTGCATCCGGCTGTCCTGCTCCCGTGTAAGTCCATACACCACCAGACGTACCGCACACGTACTGCAAGCATGTACGAAATACCTGCATATCTCCCTCGTGCACTATGCCATCATCAGTCAACAAACGACTGACAACCCCAACTGCAAATGCTCCCACTGCAGCTGTGATATCCGGTCTCAAGATCAGCATCTCATACATGAGACCACCGAATGCCGATGCAATACTAGCGGGCCCTTCTAGCTCTATGGACCTGCCAGTCAACAGACTCAACCAGATGCAAACGAATCGTAGACATTGCTAACTCATCAAGATCCCGCCAATCATCATCACGCATAGACTTGGGCTTCGCGGATAAACCACACAAGGGTTTATCCTGCCCCAAATCCGCCAATGCAACAAGCATATTCTCCTTCCAAGCAACAAAAGCTACACCATCAAACTGTGTCAGACTATAACGTTGGAAGTCAAATGAAAAATCAGCCATAATGCTCGCAAAAGAGCAACCAACAATGAGTAGCAAATGTCAACCAAATCAGCCCTAAACTGGCTCGAATCGCATCAACAAAAGTCTGCAAATATGACTGTAAAATATGGCTACAAAACAGCCTCAAAACAACCCCAAAATTCAGCTCTTAAATAGCTGCATACACAAGTCACAAACGTGTCCCAGATCAGCCTACAACTGAGCCATACATGGACACCTGCAAAGAGGAAACAATGGCTGAAAATTCAGCGCCCAAATAAGCCCTCAAACCTGCCTATAAACTTGTAAACCTGTAGCTGAAACCTGCTGAAAAATCTCAAGCCATTAGTGCTCGAATCCGGCTACCTAGCTCGTAGCCACACAAGCATACATCACAATACTCACTCTTGTGAGTGTGCCAAGATAACTGTACGCTTGTCAAACCGTGAGCGAATCACCAAGGCCACACTGTGCGGTATCAATGCATACACACGCACAAATCTCCCACCTGCAGAGGACACCGCATGCAAATGCTGAGTGCAACCCGCAATCTCTACCTAGATCGCATAAAACTCCTGGGAAAATTTCGCCAGAGTTTCGTCAGTAAAATGGCCACAAAACCAGTAACCAAATTGACTGCACGCTCAAAACCATGAGCAACCAAAGCGCATCAAACCGCACTCCAAATGCATGCACCAATCTCCACACTTTGCATACATCATTGCAAACACCTGCAAATCTAGTACACAAATATCTGCTCTACCTGTGACTGCCAAAAAACATGCTCGAGGCATACATTGCCGAGCTCAAAATGCAATCACATTAGTCTCCCTGAGCATCAAACCACATAAGGCATACATCGTATCCTCCCACCTGTGAGAAAACTTGCAACAAATATCACTCTCACATCTGAGAGCAAACCATGTGTGGAATCCTCGACACACAATAAACAACTGTTGCTGCAGAAAATTCAGCGTTCAGAATTTTAAAATTTTGATATAAAGAGCGCGTCCGAAGCGTGCCAAAACCCCAAGGTAGACTCCTGGATCACATGTATCCGAGTCCAGGTGTGAAAGCTATGCCAAAAAAAGCTGTTTTCGGTCCAAAAACGCAGCAAAAACTTGCTGCTGTTGCAGAAATTTCAAAGGTCAAAATCAGCTCAAATGGACATCACCATTGCATTCGGAGCGTGCCAAAATCCCAGGTTACACCTTAACCTTGCATAAATCGTATTCCGTATGCAAAAGTTATGCAAAAAACACTGTTTTTGGGGTCCGAAAAATGACATGCGAAAATGAAAATCTGCCTTTTTTCTGCAAGTATGGCTGCAAATAACCATACACACTTGCAATACAGTCTTCCCTCAAGCTTGGGAATGCCCCTCAAGCTTCCATGAGCACAGATCTGGTGGTTGCTCACCGATCTCAAGCTTCCACCGAAAGCGAGCTCACCATAGCCAAAAGCTCACTCCTCTATAGCACTCCATCTGTCGCGAAGCCAAAGCTCTGATACCAATTGAAGGGGATCGGGGAGCACCACAGACGGAGAGTGAGAGAGAGAAGGAGACACACGACACACAGATATGGGTGGGGAGACTCAAAGAGTGAGCAGCCTCCTATACACTTATGCTATGTATAAGATATACAAGTCAGTGGGCGCCCAAACTCTGTGCGACCGGGCAAGGCACAGACGCCTATACCCCAACAGAGGACCCCACAAACTTTCTTGAACGCATGTATGTGAAAGAAAAAGCCCTAAGGTTGAAAGAAGCTCAAGAAGTTGAGAGGAAAGCAAGGGAAGATGCAGTAGAGCAACACAGAAAAACTGAGGCTACTGAACAAAGTCAGACACATCACGACCAGGGGGAGATGTCTCCGAAGCCCACCTCATGCGCTACGGAGCAAGAAGACCACCCAATGCCAAGCCCGTGCCCTTCACCAACAACTAAACCCAATGAGGCTGAGGAAGCCAAAGAAAAAGAGCTTGAACACTAGGAACATGCAACAATAAGTTTTGAACAACCAAAAGCAACAGAACAATAGAACCTTCTACGACCACCCAACCAGAAACAACAGACGCATCCAGGAAGCCTCAAGCAATAGAAGCAGTTGAGGCAACCGCAATGCCTCAAGAAGTAGAACCCTTGCTGCAAAATACCATATTAGGTATTTTGGTAAAAATTTCATATTATGGGAATCTCCAAATTGACTAAATTCATGTAATTTGAGAATTTTTCACTTAAAGTGGGAAACATTGAGGTGTGTGGTTAGTAAATAAAGTGAAAATCTCATAGGATTGTGGTGTTGATAAACACCAAAATTCAAGAGGATGTACAACACATGGATTTGAATAATAACTACGAATTACATAAAACAAAGGAAGATACAAAAAAGATTTTGTTTACAAATCGACTAGTATAGTCACAATAGAAGCTCCACATAATTCTACTCCACATTTGATACCATATCTGAACTTTGATCCAAGTGTGGTTGATGTGCACGAGTGAGGCCTTCTTTGGCTTTTAGAGCATGCCTTTCTGGAATCCTTATTCTAGAAAATGGTCCTTCTTTGTTGGGTCTCCTGGACCAAACAATTGCATCAACAGTTTCCCACACTTGTGGGTCCTTATAGTTGACAACCCAATAACCCTTCCAACAATTACTGTAAGCTTGAGTATCTGTCATCCCACTTTTTCTCGCGCAAGGTGCCCAATATTGAATCAAGAGTTTTCTGTAGTTTGGTGATGTAGGCTCATTATCAATGTCAGATAAAGCCATTGCAAGCCACAATGGATAGATTTCTGTGTCACTCGGAACAAGCATAAGAAAGTCACCTTGGTGCACATCAGACATAGGGTCAAACTCTTCCCTTGGCCTATCTCGTTGAGGCCCACAAAAATGATCGTTCAACTCTTCAAGGCCTAGGAATCTTTCTGCTCCTTGTTGCAAATTCATTGTAGTGCTTTGTAGGTGAGAATATTCTTGATTTTTTGGCCAAAACATTTCATACCAGACTCCCTCTTATATGATTGCTTTTCCAATCTCTTCAATTACCTTAGTCCAATAATCTATCACGGGTCTATAATATCGCGGAATACTTGAACCATTCCCTAAATTTTTTCAAAATTTTATATAGTTCTTTAGCCCCAAAATGACTTCTTCATGGGCCTTGATATACTCCGCCATTTGTACTAGAGGTGGATCTCCATGTGGTAACATTGGCTTGCCTTCTGTGTCTGTTTTCCAAAGGCGAATACTTCCACTCCAACGTGATACACCTACATGTGCCTTAAGAACCTGAACTGAAGCGGTTTGGAATGTCCAACAAGTATGTCACAAAGATAGCCATCACAATATTGCTTGAAATCGGGGATCTTTGTGAGAAAAAATGGAGCTGGAGATGAAGATGAGTTGTTTCGTAATGTATCCATCAAATGTGGCAAAGTATAGGTTTGTGTAACTCTCAACTTCTCTGAAAACCTACTAAACATGGCGTCTATGTCCTCATGTGTATGCCCAACCATTAAAAATCCTAGCTGGATGGTTTTGAAAACACCCCTTGAAACAAGCATTGACAAATAGGCAAATAAGTATCGATTTTTGTTTTCCCCTGCACAATTATCCAACTGTAGCAACAATTTCTCTGGCAACCTGCGAAATGTTGACCCCAATTCCTCTTCTGCAATTTTTGACGACTGCACAATGGGCTCTTTTCCATCACTCAAGTTATGGTAGTCCAAAACATCCCTTGAGTTCAAAGCATGTAGTAGTGAAATATTGCTCCTTGGAAGTCTATTTGTTACTAGATCACCAAGCGGATGCTTATCTATCCTCTCTAGGTTATGTAAACAATTAGCAATTGAGCCAATTGTAAGATTTGGATCAGCTGGCCACAAACCATTCAAGACAAAGTGTCTGTAATGACCTTCTCCATGTCCATGAGTGATCATGCCAATCAATGCCACTTGCAGATTATATCCTGAATCCACACCCTTAGGAACAATGCGTAATCTAGGAATGGCAGTCTTCTTTTGATCCATCTTATCATGGATTATGCATACATATTTTTGTGGTTGAGTTTCTGAATACGTGCGCCATGCATAATATAGGCTTTTGCAACTCTTTTGTTGTGCCATGTGAACTTCTCTCTCCTTCAATAGAAGAGCTCTCTCTTCAAGAGAAGGTTTAGCTTCTAACCTTGCCTTGATTGAGCTACAAATATTGCACTTAGAGAACTCACTCGTCTTTGTTAAAGTGACATGTGGGTACTCTTCGTTCCAAATTCTACCAAAAGAAGATTGGGATAGCTTCTTCTCATAGCCCATTTGGTCAAGTGTCGTGTTCATTTCACATAAAATATCCACTTGTTTGTATGTTGATGGAATCACCAATTGAGTCTCTCTTGAGCCATCTAGCAGTGTTCTACTTCTATGTGGCATCTTCTCAGAGTTGTTTTCCACAAACTCATTTAGTAGTGCTCTTGCTAAACTAGTATGTTGAAGTCCCCTTCTCAATGTACATGTGTTCCCATGTACATATTGGCGCACACCATTGTCAAAGTTCTCCTTGTATCGATAAAATGATGTCTTTGGTATTCCATGTAGCTCATACCATGCTCTACAACAAACAATAGAGCCATTTAGCGTGAATTGGTATCGTGACTTCTCATCTTTCTGATAACATATAGAAAGAACATCATAAACATAATTAGTGCGTGATTTTTGAGACTCTCCCCAAAATTGTTGTCGTAACCTTGTCACCATATCACGATCTGCAAACTGGCAACATTTTTGTGCACAACAATCAATGCATGATACCTTTGAATTGATTTATTTGAAAGGTAAAAAGTGGAAGCTGGTGCTGCTTTTGATTTTTGAGTCCTGTTCATGAAAGTGCATCGTCTCTTCCTTGACAACTCGACAACATTAATCCCATCAAGTTTTTTTTCCAACATTGTCATCGTTGGATACATCCTCATATGTAGCATGCATGCCATCAACAACAGGAACAAAGCGTTGTAATGGGCTCCCATTAAACATTGTTGTCTGCTTGATGGGCCACTTTAGCAAAGAGATGCTACCCACTTCAACCACATCATCAATGCTTGCATTTTCTCTTTCAATACCCACACCCACACAATCATGACCAAGTTCCTGAAAGTTGACATAATCATGTGGAAATACATATAAGATGGTCCCTTCATTCATGGTTTGCATCATTGTGTCATCTTTTAAAAGGACCCTCTGATTTCTCCAAGACTCTCGAATCACTGCTTCAAATTCTGGGCTTGTCATAGGTATTGCATCTGTAACTAGAGGATCAGAATGATCATGTTCTTCATCACCATTGTAGCTTTCCTGTGGATCAATTAAGTTCCCATTTAATACAAAAGATTGCAAAAGAAGCTTTGACCATAGAAAAACACTCCATAATGAGCCTTGGAGAGATGAAGTATCCATTGTAGGAAAATGTAGGACCACATCCTTCAAGCATTCCTCCACTAGTATGGAGACATTTCCTTGCCCTATCTTTGTACCACCACAAGTGGAATCTGGATCTGTTCTACACACACAACCAGTACCAACAATTTCATTGTCAAGTATCATATGTACTTTCTCCCCAGATTTGAAGTCCATCCTGTAAGTGAAAAAGATTACATTGTTAAATCCATAGTTATAGAAAAATACTCTTCAAACAAAAAATCATGCTACAACATGAAAAAGGTTTGCATAGGTTGGACAAGTGGTGAATCTCGAGACCAAATCCTCCTTGCTATATTAATGGAAGCAAGGTTGGAAATTATGGTGGATCTTGAAACCAAAGCATCCTTGCTATATTAGAGCATAGGTTGGACAAGTGGTGGACCTAGTTGTAATACCCAATGCCACCTATCAACTACTATAGGACTAATGTCCAAGTATCCCTTGAGTTTTGCAAGGTTGAACACGTGGTGAACCTTGAAACAAAAATCCCCTTTCTATATCAAAGCATAGCTTGGACAAGTGGTGGACCTAGTTATAATGCCCAATATCCAAGGTGAAATACCTTAGGACCTTGCTACCTTGCTTGCCAATGTTTACGTAGCCCCTCATTTCTTTAATGGAAGCAAGGTTGGACAAGTGGTGGACCTTGAAACCAAAGCCTCTTTGCTATATTAGAGCATAGGTTGGACCTAGTTGTAATACCCACTGCCACCTATCAACTACTGTAGGACTATGCTTTCCAATATCCAAGTATCCCTTGAGTCTTACAAGGTTGAACACGTGGTGGACCTTGAAACGAAAATCCCCTTTCTATATCAGAGCATAGCTCGGACAAGTGGTGGACCTAGTTATAATGCCCAATATCCAAGGTGAAATACCTTAGGACCTTGCTACCTTGCTTGCCAATGTTTACGTAGCCCCTCATTTCTTTAATGGAAGCAAGGTTGGACAAGTGGCGGACCTTGAAACCAAAGCCTCTTTGCTATATGAGAGCATAGGTTGGACCTAGTTGTAATACCCAGTGCCACCTATCAACTACTATAGGACTATGCTTTCCAATGTCCAAGTATCCCTTGAGTCTTTCAAGGTTGAACACGTGGTGGACCTTGAAACAACAATCCCCTTTCTATATCAAAGCATAGCTTGGACAAGTGGTGGACCTAGTTATAATGCCCAATATCCAAGGTGAAATACCTTAGGACCTTGCTACCTTGCTTGCCAATGTTTTCGTAGCCCCTCATTTCTTTAATGGAAGCAAGGTTGGACAAGTGGTGGATCTTGAAACCAAAGCCTCTTTGCTATATGAGAGCATAGGTTGGACCTAGTTGTAATACCCAGTGCCACCTATCAACTACTATAGGACTATGCTTTCCAATGTCCAAGTATCCCTTGAGTCTTGCGAGGTTAAACACGTGGTGGATTATTGAAACCAAAATCCCCTTTCTATATCAGAGCATATCTTGGACAGGTGGTGGACCTAGTTATAATGCCCAATATCCAAGGTGAAATACCTTAGGACCTTGCTACCTTGCTTGCCAATGTTTACGTAGCCCCTCATTTCTTTAATGGAAGCAAGGTTGGACAAGTGGTGGACCTTGAAAACAAAGCCTCTTTACTATATGAGAGCATAGGTTGGACCTAGTTGTAATACCCAGTGCCACCTATCAACTACTATAGGACTATGCTTTCCAATGTCCAAGTATCCCTTGAGTCTTTCAAGGTTGAACACGTGGTGGATTATCGAAACCAAAATCCCCTTTCTATATCAGAGCATATCTTGGACAAGTGGTGGACCTAGTTATAATGCCCCTCCTTTCTTTAATGGAAGAAAGGTTGGAAAAGTGGTGAATCTTGAAACCCAAACCCTTTGGCTATATATAGAGGAGTGGTTGGACAAGTGGTGGACTTAGTTGTAGCATCCAATGTCCAAGGTCCAAGGTGAACTATGTAAAGACCTTACTTCCAAAAACAAAGTCGTACAAGTGGTTCTCCTTGACACCAAAACCTCCTTAGTGTATTAGAACATAGCTTGGAGAAGTGGTGGACTTAGTTGTAATGGTGAATGTCCAAAGAAAACTATTATAGGACCTTGCTTCCCAAATCAAGTTTGGACAAGTGGTGGATCTTGAAACCAAAACCCCCTTACTCTTTTAGAGCATAGCTTAGATAAGTGGTGGACCTAGCTGTCATGGAAAATGTTCAATGTGAACTGCTAAGGACCTTGCTATTAAATGTCTAAGTAGAGCTAGCTTCTATAATGGAATCAAGGTTGGGAAAGTGGTGCATCTTGAAACCAAAAGCCCTTTATTGTATTAGAGCATAGCTTGGACAAGTGAGGGACCTAGTTTTAATGTGTGATGTCCAAAGAAAATTATTACAAGACCTTGCTTTCCAATATTTGAATTGGTCAAGTGGTTAAAACTAAGTATAAACCTTTGACCATTTTCTTCTAGAATTGCCAAAAAGCTAGTTTTAGACACCCCTAAATGAAAATGGTTTAGGGTGGCCTTAAACAACGTTTTTTCAAAGACTTGAACAAAAGGGTTGCCGAAGAGTAATGAAAATTTATTATGGCTTGAAGTGCCTGAGTATGTGAAAACAAGCTTAGGTTTTCCACGAGGCAAAAGGTGACAAAAAAGAAGTGTTGTCTCTTATGACATAATAAGAACATTGGAAACTTAGGATTGACCATGTGGCCTAAACTTTGGCAAGTGAAGTGGTGGCCAAGTTTTGTGGCACAGTGTGCACTTGGTCCTATATGTGTTGACCACTTCGCTAAATCTAGGACCATAAGGCCAAACCTTTGGCACCTTAAATATAGTATGGGACATAATCTAGAACTGCTATAGCAAATTAGTAGTATAGTTAATATGTTAATATTTGTATTATATTTAAGTATATGCTAAATATAATTTATGTTCAAAATTTCACTAATGAAGAATGTTCCCATTTAGCACTCCAGATACGGGGCCTTAGGGCAATGCCACAATGGGGTGCATCTGACGAGGCAACGCTTCCACGTGAGGTTTGGGGGTAGCGCTCTTGATGGGGATGTGGAATATAGCGCTCTCGATGGCGGGGCTTGGGAGGCTGATTTTGGGATATTGTTCCGGGCGGGGTCTTGGGGCAGCGTCCCGGGCGGGGTCAAGGGGCGGCAGCCCCTTGTCGCCTCCCGGCACGACTGCCGGGCGGGGTCGAGGGACAGCGCCCCCGCGAGGCTAGGGGCAACGCCCATATATATAATTTTTAAAAGTGAATTCCTAGTATAGAGTTACGCATGTTTTGCATATTTTCAACCATGATTTCTTTAATTTTGGCCGTGTGAATTGGTTAATGTTTTATACTGCTTTTGTTTTTTTTAATCCTATGATAAAACATGGACTTGTAGCATACGTGGCATTCTAATAAACCCTATCAAGATTATGCATAGAGAGAGAGCGCAGGAGCAACGCACACAGAGAAAGCAGGCGAGCAGCAAACACACAGAAAGCGCACACGGTTCGCACACAGTTGGAGTATACTCGCGCGTAGAGGAGCAAACCCGACATCGTACGCACAGGTGGAGAGCACAGGATTGACAGTTCGCGCACAAGATAAAGAAACAGCATCGTACGCAACGCTTTCCAGAAGGGCAGGATCGGGCATAGCTTCTTCTCTGAAGACATTGCACACCTCACGAATAGAGAAAAAATAGGCATTTCTCTCTCTCTCACTCTCTGTCTTTCTCCATATAGAGAAGATGGTTCTCTGTAACTCTTTCTTGCACACACACTCTCTCGTCAAAAGACAGAGATACATAATTTAAAAGTATTCCCGCACACATACACATATTCCCACACATCGTCTTCCTCTCTTCCACATACATAACCACAGTGAAATCTGTTATCTTGTTGTCTCTCTCTTGAAAATACATGCACATATTCCCACACATCGTCTTCCTCTCTTCCACATACATAACCACAGTGGAATTTGTTATCTTGTAGTCTCTCTCTTTAAATACGTGCACATATTCCCATACATCGTATTCCTCTCTTCCACATACATAAACACAATGAAATCTGTTATCTCTCTCTCTCTCTCTCCTCTCTCTAGAAAACAGGCATTTCTCTCTCTCTCTCTCTATCTATCTCTGTATCTTGCTATCTCTCTCTTGAAAATACATGCTCATGTATGTGTGCGTCTGTGTTATCTATGTGTATGTATGTATATTTGTGTTATTTCATTGTAATACTCATACATAATGCAGATACACAATTACACTTAATTATGATATGCACAAATAGTATATATACATAAATAAATATCACAAATAACTAACACATTGTAATACTAGTAAACTTGAATGGAAGACTTACTTGCGTGATCTGTTAAAGTCGATTCTTGTAGCGAGTTCTAGATGTATACTGAGCTGATTTTCCTCTAATCCATTTGTAGATATGATTGTAACTTTTGTTTCTCAACAAAAGTAGTGTTGTTTAGTGATACACCTAATGGACATAAATGGTTGAAACTAGGACATGTAGACCAAAAACAGAAGTATTTCTTTGGATGAATATATACACTTTTTGGTGACCCTTACCAGAAGTGGTGGACCTTGAGACCAGTGGACTATAAAAACCTCCAAACAATACCTTGTACACTCAATCCTTCTTGGTATCTAGGTTGGACAAGTGGTGGAACTTGTTCAAATTCTCTAACCACTCTCTCTAACATGGTGACCATAATTTAGGTGTGATAAATTCATATTTATGCAAACTAATATCAGTTTAGGCTCGTTAATTTGAATTTGTTTGAATTTATGTACAATATAATGATTTGAGGTTTGCATATTTGAATTTATGTGGGATAATGATATCTTTTTGTGGTAAACTTGAATTTAAAATCAATTTCGCGTGGAATATTTTAAATTTAAGTGGTAAAATTTAAATTTTATAAAAAAGTTTGAATTTTAAAATTTGGGCGGGATATTTAAAATTTGGGAGGGATATTTTAAATTTAGGCGATAAGATTTTGAATTTTAAATTTAGGCGGGAAGGTTTTGAATTTATAGCGAGATCTCCCTTACATAAGAGAGTATAGGTTGGACAAGTGGTGGACCTTAAAGCTAGAGCATCCATTCTACTGGACATGATAGGTAGGGAATCTAGTTGAATATTGTATGTATAATATATATGTAATAGATCTAGCTTGGACAAGTGGTGGACCTTGGAACGAAACCCCATGTAAAACATATCATGCACATTCCAAGTGGTGAGAAAAAATATCATTTAAGATATAGCCTGATCGGTTGGACCAGTAATGGACCTTAACACCCAAATCTTCTTAATATAACGACATAGAGTGGAAAAGTGGTGAATCTTGAGACCAAACCAATCATGCTACTAAGGATAATAGGTTGGACAAGTGGTGGACCTTGAATGTAAACACCCCATGTACGAAATATTGTGGGTTTAAGGTATTTCAATGGAGCCTAGCATCTTGGAGACATGGTGCAGCTTGCTTCTCTTCATGTTTCAATGGAGCCTATCTTGGACAAATGGTGGAGCATCCTTCTCTCCATGTTTCAATGGAGCCTAGCTTCCACAAGTGGTGGACCTTTGCTTCTCTCTATGTTTCAATAGAGTTAGCTTGGACAAGTGGTGGACCTTGGAACCAAACCCCCATGTAAAACCTATCATGGTCACTCCAAGTGATGAGAAAGAATAATCTTTAAGATATAGCCTTATAGGTTGCACAAGTAGTCGACCTTAACACCCAGATATTCTTAACATAATGACATAGAGTGGAAAAGTGGTGAATCTTGAGAGCAAACCACTCATGTTACTAGCGATAATAGGTTGGACAAGTGGTGGACCTTGAATGTAAACCCCCCATGTACGAAATTTGATGGGTTTAAGTTATTTCAATGGAGCTTAGCATCTTGGAGGCATGGTGTAGCTTACTTCTCTTCATGTTTCAATGGAGCATATCTTGGACAAATGGTGGAGCATCCTTCTCTCCATGTTTCAATGGACCCTAGCTTGAACAAGTGGTGGACCTTTACTTCTCTCTATGTTTCAATAGAGTTAGGTTGGACAAGTGGTGGACCTTGGAACCAAACCCCCATGTTAAACCTATCATGGTCACTCCAAGTGGTGAGAAAGAATAACCCTTAAGATATAGCCTTATAGGTTGGACAAGTGGTGGACCTTAATGTTGGGGTATAAAGCCCAATGTGGTCGCCCAGGTAAGTGGGCGGGCCGCCAGGTATGTACACATGTTCTTTTGTAAAAACCTAATAAGAACTCACTATGCTCTACACATTACAGTAGAGCGAGTTCACCATATCGTCGTGCTCTTCTTCTCGCATTCTGTCTCGCGTCGCACTTCCGCTCGTACTCCTTCAACTGGTATCAGAGCTCAGATCGAGGCTCGGGGCAGCACTGCAGGAGGCTAGAGTCACCAACTCAGATTGGAGTGAAATTTGACAGGCGAAGACATGGCCCCAAATTCATTCTGAGGTCATCTTGGCCACCGTTCGGCTTCGACAAAGGTCTGCGTAGGCCATTTTCGACTACGTGGTCTCGACGGGTGCAGATCCAACTCTGCAAATTTGGGGTTTTCGGCCTACGACTGTAGGTGCTGAGGATATCGACACTCCCAGAGTGTTGATTTGTGGCTGTCTACACATCGAAGGACGGCTCACAGTTCTTGGAGGCGTGTCACATACGACACAGGCGCATCTACACACAGACTGTAGGCGACATCCACTAGTTCATCAGGTAGCTTGTGTTTGCTGCTTGATATTCTAGATTTCATCCTGACATTGCAGGTACTTCCACATGGGATGTATTGTCAGAGATGATGTATGTCTGTTGAGGGTTTGCTGGCTGTGAGTCACGCAGCAAACAACCGCCGCAGCGGTTACAGCATACAGTGGGAAATTTGTGGATGTATGACTTTGTGGGAAGTCTATGTACTGTCAGATTTACTGCAACCTTTGTTGAGGGTCGAGTGAGGTTTTATTGAGCTGGGGGATTCTCGAATGTTGAGATCCTTTCGGTGATACAGGTCTTGGAGCGATCCCTCGAGCACCCTTAGATAGGCAGCTAGGATGTATTGACTGTGAGTTAGACAGTTGGGATTGCATCTTTGCTTTACTGCCGTTGAGGCATTGTCGCAATCTATACTTATAGGACAGTGACAGGACAGTGAGAGACAGTACAGGTGCAGGACAGGTTTACCCGTAGCTTACAGTGTCAGAGAGACAGTGTTTTTTGAGCTGTTTTTTGGTCTGTTTTTGAGTACACCAGAGCCATTTTACAAAGGAGACTCTGCCGAAATTTATGCAGAATCTGAAGCTTTCTTGGTTCATTTGACAGGTTGATATTGGTTCAGAGGTTAGTTTACAGGGGAAACTCTGCCGAATTTTTCCCAGGAAAGTAAACCACTGTGAAGCGTAGCTATGGCTGGATCACAGGACACTGCTCTTTACAATATCAAGAAGCTGGATGGAACCAATTTCCCATTGTGGAAGAAGCAGATTTGGCACGTGTTGGTACAAAAGAAGCAGATAAAACCTATAAAGCTCAAGGGGATAAAACCAGAAGATATGGACGAAGATGAATGGAGCGAAATGGATGAATTGGCACTTTCTACCATTATGCTGACTTTGGTAGAAAGCATTTACTTCAATGTAGCAGACGAGATATCGGCTTATCAAGCATGGTTAAAGCTGAGTGATCTTTATGAGAAGCAAAGTGCAGCTTCACAGGTATACTGGCTTAAGAAGCTTGTTGACTTGAAGATGAACGAAGGGACACCTATGTCCAATCATCTGAATGAATTCAACACAATCTACAGTCAGTTGTCAGCTCAAGGTGTCAAGTTTGATGAACTTGTTAGAGCTATGTTCCTGTTGATCACATTGCCGGAAAGTTGGGACACTTTTCGCACAGCTTTGAGTAATTCTGCACCTCCAAATGTTTTGAACATAGCAGGTGTAGAAGGAAGTCTGCTTACTGAAGAAACTAATAGAAAGACAATGGACAAAGGCAAAGGAACAGCCTTAGTTTTCAGGGGAAGGACCAAAGAAAAGTACAAAGGTGGAAAGAGGAATCAGTCTCGTAGCAAGTCCTGCAGTGCTAAAGGCAAGAGTGACATAGAATGCTACCATTGTGGCAAGAAGGGTCACATGAAAAGAGACTGCAGAGAATGGAAAGCAGAAAAAGGCAAAGAGAAAGTTGAAGACCATGGTGAGAAGAACAAGTCCTGAGTGAAGATTCAAGAAATAAATGTGACAAACACTGTTGCAGAGGATGACAGTCTAGTGTCAGGAGACATCTACTTCTTGAAGAATACAATGGACTTAGCTCTTCTTACAGCATCTAATGGAAATGCACTAAGTGACTGGATTATAGACTCAGGGGCATCACTTCATGTGTCTCCAAACAAGGAGTGGTTTACTTCTTATGTGACCACTAAAGATCATGTTCGGCTAGGCAATGGGCAGACATGTGAGATCTTAGGTGTTGGAGATGTTCAATTGAAGTTTCAGAATGGCTCTTCTTTCACGCTGAAGAATGTGAGACATGTTCCCGCAATTACAAAGAGCTTGATCAGCACAGGTTTACTTGATGATGCTGGCTACGTCACCACTTTTGGACAGAACATGTGGAAGATATCCAAGGGTTCTATGACAGTAGCACATGGAGTAAAGTCTGGAGGACTTTACATGATTTATGTATCAAATGTCTCTAAAAATGTAATCAATGTAACCAAGCAGCCGAACGTTTCTTTGTGGCATAGCCGGTTAGGACATATGTCCAAGAAGGGAATGGAAATCTTGTCTCGTTCTGGTTATTTACCTGGCTTTTCATTTAATGATTTTGAATTCTGTGAACATTGTGTGTATGGTAAGCAAACACAGCAGCCACATAAGCATAGAAGCAGTAGAAGAGATACACAGTTGGCACTTGTTCATAGTGATTTGTGTGGACCTATGCCTAACCTATCTCTAGGGGGAGCTTCTTACTTTATGACATTTATAGATGCTTACTCGAGGAAAGTATGGGTTTACTTTCTCAAGCACAAGGATGAAGCGTTTAGTGTTTTCAAAATGTTTGTGACACTTGTGGAGAATCAAAGTGGCAAGAAGCTTAAATGCTTACACACTGACAATGGTGGAGAGTATGTTTCAAAGGCCTTTCAGGACTTTTGTGAGTCAAAAGGTATAAAACGTGAACTTACTGCTCCTTAAAATCCTCCTCAAAATGGTGTTGCTGAGAGGATGAATAGGACCATACAAGAGAAGGTCAGAAGTATGTTGTCTAATGCACAGCTGCCAAATGGGTTTTGGGCTGAAGCTGTATCAACAGCTATTCATCTTGTAAATAGATCTCCTAGCAAGGTTTTGCAGAAGGATTCAGTGCCAGAGATGGTATGGTCAGGCAAAATGCCCTCATACAAGCATATCAGAGTCTTTGGCTGTGAGGCATATACTCACGTTCCAAAGGAATTTAGGAACAAACTTGAGCCAAAGAGTAGAAAGTGCATCTTTCTAGGCTATGGTAATTCTGGTGAGATGGGGTACAGACTTTGGGATCCCGAATCCAGAAAGGTTGTCCGCAACAATGATGTTCACTTTAATGAATCCAAATATCATTCTAAACCAGAGAGGGTTGAGGAGATTAGAAGAGTTGTCTTCCAAGAAGATGGACCTGCACGTGCAAGACAAAATGTCAGGACTCAAGAGGAGCAAGGACAGGATAGAATGGAACCACAGGTTGTGACTGAGCCTGAGCCACCTATTGTGCGTAGATCTGGACGTGTCACGCGACTTCCTGATAGGTTTTTTCCATCTATGAACTATGTCATGTTGACTGATTGCAATGAGCCTTCATGTTACAAGGAAGTAGTGCAAATGAAGGACTCCGAGAATTGGCAATTGGCCATGCAGTCAGAGATGACAGCTCTGCATAAAAACAAGACATGGAAGCTAGTTAAATTACCATAGGGCAAAAAGGCTCTACCTTGTAAATGGGTTTACAGGTATAAGATCACCGCTCATGATAGTCAGCCAAAGTAAAAAGAAAGGCTTGTTGCCAAGGGCTTTAAGCAAGAACAAGGCATTGACTTTGATGAAGTCTTCTCTCCGGTGGTCAAGATGACTACATTGAGATGCTTTCTTGCATTGGTTGCCATATTAGATTTGGTGTTGCACCAAATGGATGTCAAGACAACGTTCTTGCATGGTGATTTAGATGTGGAAATTTACATGCAGCAGCCAGAAGGGTTTGTTGAGAAAGGCAAGGAAGATTGGGTATGCCAGTTGTTAAAGAGTCTTTATGGATTAAAACAATCACCGAGGGCATGGTACCATAAATTCCACAAGTTTATGCTTTCTCAAGGCTACAAACGTAGTGAGTTCGATCACTGTCTATATACAAAGAAGGCTAAGGATGGTAGTTGGCTGATCCTTATTTTGTATGTGGATGACATGTTGATTGCTGGCAAGCACTTGGAAGTAATTTCAGATTTGAAGTCAAAGATGGCAAAATCGTTTGACATGAAAGACATGGGTGAGGCAAGTCATATCCTTGGTATGCGCATTGAGAGAGACAGATCAAAGAAGTTGATTTGGTTATCTCAAACAGAGTATATTGACAAGGTTTTGCAACGTTTCAATATGGAGAAGGGAAAGACATTGAGTGTTCCATTGCCACCATATGTGAAACTTAGCAAACAAGATTGTCCTGTGTCTGAGGAAGAACAGGCTGAAATGGATAAGATTCCATATGCGTCTGCAGTGGGTAGTTTAATGAAATGGATAAGATTCCATATGCATTTGCAGTGGGAGTAGTAAGTCGATACATGTCAACCCAGGCAAGAAACATTGTGAGGCAGTGAAAGGAATATTGAGATACCTGAAAGCTACAAAGAGTATGCGTATATGCTATGGGAGTCAGGAGCTAAGTGTAAAGGGTTTTATAGACTCAGATTATGCAGGTGACTTAGACAACCGAAGGTCTACGTCAGGGTATGTCTTTACATTGGCTGTATCATGGCGTTCTAGATTACAAGATTGTGTTACTCAGTCTACTATAAAGGCTGAATATGTTGCAGCATCAGAGGCATGCAAAGAATCAATTTGGCTTAATCGACTAGTAACAGACTTGGGAATCAAAGAAGAGATGCCTGTGTTATATTGTGATAGTCAAAGTGCTATACAATTGGCTCGCAATCCAGTTTATCACTCAAGGACAAAGCATGTGGATGTGAAGTATCATTTCATCAGGGAAATGCTCGAGGATAAGCAACTTCAGATTGTCAAAGTTCACACCATAGAAAATCGTGCTGATCTACTTACAAAAGGACTTCCCTCAGAGAGCTTTGCGCATTTTTGCAAGCAGTTAGGTGTAGGGTAGTACATCACTTCTCTACATCTCTTGTATATTAGCTTGTATAGTAGCTTCTCTCACACTTAAAGTACCACGTTGGACTTTAAGTGGGAGGTTGGTGGAGTATAAGCCAGGTAAACATTGGGATGCAGTGAAAGGAATATTGAGATACCTGAAAGCTACAAAGAGTATGCGTATATGCTATGGGAGTCAGGAGCTAAGTGTAAAGGGTTTTACAGACTCAAATTATGCAGGTGACTTAGACAACCGAAGGTCTACGTCAGGGTATGTCTTTACATTGGCTGGTGGAGCAGTATCATGGCGTTCTAGATTACAAGATTGTGTTACTCAGTCTACTACAGAGGCTGAATATGTTGCAGCATCAGAGGCATGCAAAGAATCAATTTGGCTTAATCGACTAGTAACAGACTTGGGAATCAAAGAAGAGATGCCTGTGTTATATTGTGATAGTCAAAGTGCTATACAATTGGCTCGCAATCCAGTTTATCACTCAAAGACAAAGCATGTGGATGTGAAGTATCATTTCATCAAGGAAATGCTCGAGGATAAGCAACTTCAGATTGTCAAAGTTCACACCATAGAAAATCGTGCTGATCTACTTACAAAAGGACTTCCCTCAGAGAGCTTTGCGCATTTTTGCAAGCAGTTAGGTGTAGGGTAGTACATCACTTCTCTACATCTCTTGTATATTAGCTTGTATAGTAGCTTCTCTCACACTTAAAGTACCACGTTGGACTTTAAGTGGGAGGTTGGTGGAGTATAAGCCAGGTAAACATTGGGAGGCAGTGAAAGGAATATTGAGATACCTGAAAGCTACAAAGAGTATGCGTATATGCTATGGGAGTCAGGAGCTAAGTGTAAAGGGTTTTACAGACTTAGATTATGCAGGTGACTTAGACAACCGAAGGTCTACGTCAGGGTATGTCTTTACATTGGCTGGTGGAGCATTATCATGGCGTTCTAGATTACAAGATTGTGTTACTCAGTCTACTACAGAGGCTGAATATGTTGCAGCATCAGAGGCATGCAAAGAATCAATTTGGCTTAATCGACTAGTAACAGACTTGGGAATCAAAGAAGAGATAGCTGTGTTATATTGTGATAGTCAAAGTGCTATACAATTGGCTCGCAATCCAGTTTATCACTCAAAGACAAAGTATGTGGATGTGAAGTATCATTTCATCAGGGAAATGCTCGAGGATAAGCAACTTCAGCTTGTCAAAGTTTACACCACAGAAAATCGTGCTGATCTACTTACAAAAGGACTTCCCTCAGAGAGCTTTGCGCATTTTCGCAAGCAGTTAGGTGTAGGGTAGTACATCACTTCTCATCTCTTGTATATTAGCTTGTATAGTAGCTTCTCTCACACTTAAAGTACCATGTTGGACTTTAAGTGGGAGGTTGTTAGGGTATAAAGCCCAATGTGGTCGCCCAGGTAAGTGGGCGGGCCGCCAGGTATGTACACATGTGCTTTTGTAAAAACCTAACAAGAACTCACTATGCTCTACACATTACAGTAGAGCGAGTTCACCATGTCGTCGTGCTCTTCTTCTCACACTCTCTCTCGCGTCGCACTTCCGCTCGTACTCCTTCACTTAACACCCACATATTCTTAATATAATGACATAGAGTGAAAAAGTGGTGAATCTTTAGACCAAACCACTCATGCTACTAACATTAATAGGTTGGACAAGTGGTGGACCTTGAACGTAAACCCCCCATGTTTCAATAGAGTTAGCTTCGACAAATGGTGGAGCATCCTTCTCTCCATGTTTCAATGGAGCCTAGCTTGGACAAGTGATGGACCTTTGCTTCTCTCTATGAGAAGAATAGAGTTAGCTTCGATAAGTGGTGGACCTTGGAACCAAACCCCCATTTAAAACATATCATGGTCATTGCAAGTGGTGACAAAGAATATCCTTTAAGATATACCGTTATAGGTTGGACAAGTTGTTGACCTTAACACCCTGATCTTCTTAATATAATGACATAGAGTGGAAAAGTGGTGAATCTTGAGATCAAACCACTCATGCTACTAGGGATAATAGCTTGGACAAGTGGTTGACCTTGAATTTAAACCCCAAATGTAAAAAATATCGTGGGTTTAAGGTATTTCAATGGATCCTAACATCTTGGAGACATGGTGCAGCTTGCTTCTCTTCATGTTTCAATGAAGCCTATCTTCGACAAATGGTGAATCATCCTTCTCTCCATGTTTCAATGGACCCTAGCTTGGATAAGTGGTGGACCTTTGCTTCTCTCTATGTTTCCATAGAGTTAGCTTGGACAAGTGGTGGACCTTGGAACCAAACCCCCATGTAAAACATATCATGGTCATTCCACGTGGTGAGAAAGAATACCCTTTAAGATATAGCCTTATAGGTTGGACAAGTGGTCAACCTTAAAACCCAAATCTTCTTAATATAATGACATAGAGTGGAAAAGTGGTGAATCTTGAGACCAAACCGCTCATGCTACTAAGGATAATAGGTTGGACAAGTGGTGGACCTTGAATGTAAACCCCCATGTAAGAAATATTGTGGGTTTAAGGTATTTCCATGGAGCCTAGCATCTTGGAGACATGGTGCAGCTTGCTTCTCTTCATGTTTCAATGGAGCCTATCTTGGACAAATGGTGAAGCATCCTTCTCTACATGTTTCAATGGAGCCTAGCTTGGACAAGTGGTGGACCTTGGAACCAAACCCCCATGTAAAACCTATCATGGTCACTGCAAGTGGTCAAAAAGAATAACCTTTAAGATATAGTCTTATAGGTTGGACAAGTGGTGGACCTTAACACCTATATATTCTAAATATAATGACATAGAGTGGAAAAGTGGTGAATCTTGAGAGAAACCACTCATGCTACTAGTGATAATAGGTTGGACAAGTGGTGGACCTTGACTTTAAACTCCCCATGTACAAAATAACGTGGGTTTAAGGTATTTCGATGGAGGCTAGCATCTTGGAGACATGGTGCAGCTTGCTCCTCTTCATGTTTCAATGGAGTCTATCTTGGACAAATGGTGGAGTATCCTTCTCTCCATGTTTCAATGGACCCTAGCTTGGACAAGTGGTGGACCTTTGCTTCTCTCTATGTTTCAATAGAGTTAGCTTGGACAAGTGGTGGACCTTGGAACCAAACCCCCATGTAATACCTATCATGGTCACTCCAAGTGGTAAGAAATAATAACCCTTAAGATGTAGCCTTGTAGGTTGGACAAGTGATGGACCTTAACACCCAGATATTCTTAGTATAATGACATAGAGTGAAAAAATGGTGAATCTTGAGACCAAACCACTCATGCTACTAGCGTTAATAGGTTGGACAAGTGGTGGACCTTGAATGTAACCCCCCCATGTTTCAATAGAGTTAGCTTCGACAAATGGTGGAGCATCCTTCTCTACATGTTTCAATGGAGCCTAGCTTGGACAAGTGGTGGACCTTTGCTTCTCTCTATCTTTCAATAGAGTTAGCTTGGACAAGTGGTGGACCTTGGAACCAAACCCCCATGTAAAACCTATCATGGTCACTCCACGTGGTAAGAAAGAATAACCTTTTAGATATAGTCTTATAGGTTGGACAAGTGGTGGACCTTAACACCGAAATATTCTTAATATAATGACATAGAGTGGAAAAGTGGTGAATCTTGAGAGCAAACTACTCATGCTACTAGCAATAATAGGTTGGACAAGTGGTGGACCTTGACTGCAAACTCGCCATGTACAAAATAACGTGGGTTTAAGGTATTTCGATGGAGGCTAGCATCTTGGAGACATGGTGCAGCTTGCTTCTCTTCATGTTTCAATGGAGTCTATCTTGGACAAATGGTGGAGCATACTTCTCTCCATGTTTCAATGGACCCTAGTTTGGACAAGTGGTGGACCTTTGCTTCTCTCTATGTTTCCATAGAGTTAGCTTGGACAAGTGGTGGACCTTGGAACCAAACCCCCATGTAAAACATATCATGGTCATTCCACGTGGTGAGAAAGAATACCCTTTAAGATATAGCCTTATAGGTTGGACAAGTGGTCAACCTTAAAACCCAAATCTTCTTAATATAATGACATAGAGTGGAAAAGTGGTGAATCTTGAGACCAAACCGCTCATGCTACTAAGGATAATAGGTTGGATAAGTGGTGAACCTTGAATGTAAACCCCCCATGTTTCAATAGAGTTAGCTTCGACAAATGGTGAAACATCCTTCTCTCCATGTTTCAATGGAGCCTAGCTTGGACAAGTGGTGGACCTTTGCTTCTCTCTATGAGAAGAATAGAGTTAGCTTGGATAAGTGGTGGACCTTGGAACCAAACCCCCATGTAAAACATATCATGGACATTTCAAGTAGTGAGAAAGAATACCCTTTAAGATATACCCTTATAGGTTGGACAAGTGGTCGACCTTAACACCCAGATCTTCTTAATGTAATGACATAGAAAGGAAAATTGGTGAATCTTGAGAGCAAACCACTCATGCTACTAGCTATAATAGGTTGGACAAGTGGTTGACCTTGATCGTAAACTCCCCATGTACAAAATAACGTGGGTTTAAGGTATTTCGATGGAGACTAGCATCTTGGAGACATGGTGCAGCTTGGTTCTCTTCATGTTTCAATCTTGAGACCAAACCACTCATGCTACTAGAGTTAATAGGTTGGACAAGTGGTGGACCTTGAATGTAAACCCCCCATGTACGAAATTTGATGGGTTTAAGTTATTTCAATGGAGCCTAGCATCTTGGAGACATGGTGTAGCTTGCTTCTCTTCATGTTTCAGTGGAGCGTATCTTGGACAAATGGTGGAGCATCTTTCTCTCCATGTTTCAATGGACCCTAGATTGGACAAGTGGTGGACCTTTACTTCTCTCTATGTTTCAATAGAGTTAGCTTGGACAAGTGGTGGACCTTGGAACCAAACCCCCATGTAAAACCTATCAAGGTCACTCCAAGTGGTGAGAAAGAATAACCCTTAAGATATAGCCTTATAGGTTGGACAAGTGGTGGACCTTAACACCCAGATATTCTTAATATAAGGACATAGAGTGAAAAAGTGGTGAATCTTGAGACCAAAGCACTCATGCTACTAACGTTAATAGGTTGGATAAGTGGTGGACCTTGAATGTAAACCCCCCATGTTTCAATAGAGTTAGCTTCGACAAATGGTGGAGCATCCTTATGTACATGTTTCAATGGAGCCTATCTTGGACAAGTGGTGGACCTTTGCTTCTCTCTATGAGAAGAATAGAGTTAGCTTGGATAATTGGTGGACCTTGAAACTAAACCCCCATGTAAAACATATCATGGATATTTCAAGTGGTGAGAAAGAATACCCTTTAAGATATACCCTTATAGGTTGGACAAGTGGTCGACCTTAACACCCAGATCTTCTTAATATAATGACATAGAGTGGAAAAGTGGTGAATCTTGCGACCAAAACACTCATGCTACTAGGAATAATAGCTTGGATAAGTGGTTGATCTTGACTTTAAACCCCACATGTAAAAGATATCGTGGGTTTAAGGTATTTCAATGGATCCTAGCATCTTGGAGACATGGTGCAATTTGCTTCTTTTCATGTTTCAATGAAGCCTATCTTCGACCAATGGGGGATCATCCTTCTCTCCATGTTTCAATGGAGCCTAGCTTGGACAAGTGGTGGACCTTTGCTTCTCTCTATGTTTCCATAGAGTTAGCTTGGACAAGTGGTGGACCTTGGAACCAAACCCCCATGTAAAACATATCATGGTCATTTCAAGTGGTGAGAAAGAATATCCTTTAAGATATACCCTTATAGGTTGGACAAGTGGTGGACCTTAACACCCAGATCTTCTTAATATAATGACATAGAGTGGAAAAGTGGTGAATCTTGCGACCAAACCACTCATGCTACTAGGAATAATAGCGTGGACAAGTGGTTGACCTTGACTTTAAACCCCACATGTAAAAGATATCATGGGTTTAAGGTATTTCAATGGATCCTAGCATCTTGAAGACATGGTGCAACTTGATTCTTTTCATGTTTCAATGAAGTCTATCTTCCACCAATGGGAGATCATCCTTCTCTCCATGTTTCAATGGAGCCTAGCTTGGACAAGTGGTGGACCTTTGCTTCTCTCTATGTTTCCATAGAGTTAGCTTGGACAAGTGGTGGACCTTGAAACCAAACCCCCATGTAAAACATATCATGGTCATTCCAAGAGGTGAGAAATAATACCCTTTAAGATCTAGCCTTATAGGTTGGACAAGTGGTTGACATTAAAACCTAGATCTTCTTAAAATAACGACATAGAGTGGAAAAGTGGTGAATGTTGAGACCAAACCACTCATGCTACTAAGGATAATAGGTTGGAAAAGTGGTGGACCTTGAATGTAAACCCCCCATGTACGAAATATCATGGATTGAAGGTATTTCAATGGAGCGTAGCATCTTGGAGACATGGTGCATCTTGCTTTTCTTCATGTTTCAATGGAGCCTATCTTGGACAAATGGTGGAGCATCCTTCTCTCCATGTTTCAATGGAGCCTAGCTTGGACAAGTGGTGGACCTTTGCTTCTCTCTATGTTTCAATAGAGTTAGCTTGGACAAGTGGTGGACCTTGGAACCAAACCCCCATGTAAAACCTATTATGGTAACTCCAAGTGGTGAGAAAGAATAAAGTTTAAGATATTTCCTTATAGGTTGGACAAGTGGTGGACCTTAACACACAGATATTCTTATTATAATGACATAGAGTGGAAAAGTGGTGAATCTTGAGACCAAACCACTCATGCTACTAGAGATAATAGGTTGGACAAGTGGTGGACCTTGAATGTAAACCCCCCATGTACAAAATTTGATGGGTTTAAGTTTTTTCAATGGAGCCTAGCATCTTGGAGACATGGTGTAGCTTGCTTCTCTTCATGTTTCAATGGAGCGTATCCTTGACGAATGGTGGAGCATCCTTCTCTCCATGTTTCAATGGACCCTAGCTTGGACAAGTGGTGGACCTTTGCTTCTCTCTAAGTTTCAATAGAGTCAGCTTGGAGAAGTGGTGGACATTGGAACCAAACCCCCATGTAAAACATATCATGGTCACTCCAAGTGGCGAGAAAGAATACCCTTTAAGATATAGCCTTATATACGTTGGACAAGTGGTGGACCTTAACACCCAGATCTTCTTAATATAATGACATAGAGTGGAAAAGTGGTGAATCTTGAGACCAAACCACTCATGCTACTAGGGATAATAACTTGGAAAAGTGGTTGACCTTGAATTTAAACCCCACATGTACAAAATATCGTGGGTTTAGGGTATTTCAATGGATCCTAGCATCTTGGAGACATGGTGCATCTTGGTTCTCTTCATGTTTCAATGAAGCCTATCTTTGACAAATGGTGGATCATCCTTGTCTCCATGTTTCAATGGAGCCTAGCTTGGACAAGTGGTGGACCTTTGCTTCTCTCTATGTTTTTATAGAGTTAACTTGGACAAGTGGTGGACCTTGCAACCAAACCCCCATGTAAAACATATCATGGTCATTCCAAGTGGTGAGAAAGAATACCGTTTAAGATATAGCCTTATAGGTTGGACAAGTGGTCGACCTTAAAACCCATATCTTCTTAATATAATGACATAGATTGGAAAAGTGGTGAATCTTGAGACCAAACCACTCATGCTACTAGGGATAATAACTTGGAAAAGTGGTTGACCTTGAATTTAAAGCCCACATGTACAAAATATCGTGGGTTTAGGGTATTTCAATGGAGCCTAGCATCTTGTAGACATGGTGCAGCTTGTTTCTCTTCATGTTTCAATGGAGCCTATCTTGGATAAATGGTGGAGCATCCTTGTCTCCATGGTTCAATGAAGCCCAGCTTCGATAAGTGGTGGACCTTTGCTTTTGTCTATGTTTCAATAGAGTTAGCTTGGACAAGTGGTGGACCTTGGAATCAAACCCCCATGTAAAACCTATCATGGTAATTCCAAGTGTTGAGAAAGAATAACGTTTAAGATATAGCCTTATAGGTTGGACAAGTGGTGGACCTTAACGCCGAGATCTTCTTAACGTAATGACATAGAGTAGAAAAGTGGTGAATCTTGAGACCAAACCACTCATGCTACTCGAGATAATAGGTTGGTTAAGTGGTGGACCTTGAATGTAAACCCCCCATGTAGGAAATATCGTGGGTTTAAGGTATTTCAATGGATCCTAGCATCTTGGAGACATGGTGTAGCCTGCTTCTCTTCATGTTTCAATGGAGCCTATCTTGGACAAATGGTGGAGCATCCTTCTCTCCATGTTTCAATGGACCCTGGCTTGGACAAGTGGTGGACCTTGGAACCAAACCTCCATGTAAAACCTATCATGGTCACTCCAAGTGGTGGGAAAGAATACCCTTTAAGATATAGCCTTATAGGTTGGACAAGTGGTCGACCTTAAAACCCAGATCTTCCTAATATAATGACATAGAGTGGAAAAGTGGTGAATCTTGAGACCAAACCACTCATGCTTACTAAGGATAATAGGTTGAACAAGTGGTGGACCTTGAAAGTAAAACCCCCATGTACCAAATATCATTGGTTTAAGGTATTTCAATGGAGCCTCTCATCTTGGATACATGGTGCAGCTTGCTTCTCTTCATGTTTGATTGGAGCCTATCTTTGACAAATGGTGGAGCATCCTTCTCTCTGTGTTTCAATGGACCCTAGCTTGGACAAGTGGTGGACCTTTGCTTCTCGCTATGTGTCAATAGAGTTAGCTTGGACAAGTGGTGGATCTTGGAACCAAACCCTTATGTAAAACCTATCATGGTCATTCCAAGTGGTGAGAAAGAATACCCTTTAAGATATAGCCTTATAGGTTGGACAAGTGGTGGACCTTAACACCTAGATCTTCTTAATATAATGACATAGAGTGGAAAAGTGGTGAAACTTGAGACCAAACCACTCATGCTACTAGCGATAATAGCTTGGACAAGTGGTGGACCTTGAATGTAAACCCCCCATGTACAAAATATCATGGGTTTAAGGTATTTCAATGAAGCCTAGCATCTTGGAGACATGGTGCAGCTTACTTCTCTTCATGTTTCAATGGAGCCTATCTTGGATAAATGGTGGAGCATCCTTCTCTCCATGTTTCAATGGTCCTTGGCTTGGACAAGTGGTGGACCTTTGCTTATCTCTATGTTTCAATAGAGTTAGCTTGGATAAGTGGTGGACCATGGAACCAAACCCTTATGTAAAACCTATCATGGTCATTCCAAGTGGTGAGATAGAATACCCTTTAAGATATAGCCTTATAGGTTGGACAAGTGGTGGACCTTAACACCTAGATCTTCTTAATATAATGACATAGAGTGGAAAAGTGGTGAACCTTGAGACCAAACCACTCATGTTACTAGCGATAATAGGTTGGACAAGTGGTGGACCTTGAAGGTAAACCCCCTATGTACGAAATATCATGGGTTTAAGATATTTCAATGGAGCCTAGCATTTTGGAGACATGGTGCAGCTTGCTTCTCTTTATGTTTCAATCGAACCTGGCTGGGACAAATGGTGGAGCATCCTTCTCTCCATGTTTCAATGGAGCCTAGCGTGGACAAGTGGTGGACCGTTGCTTCTCTCTATGTTTCAATAGAGTTAGCTTGGACAAGTGGTGGACCTTGGAACCAGACCCCTATGTAAAACCTATCATGTGCATTCCAAGTGGTGGTAAATAATACCATTTAAGTTATAGCCTTATAGGTTGGACAAGTGGTAGACCTTAACACCCAGATCTTCTTAATATAATGACATAGAGTGGAAAAGTGGTGAATCTTGAGACCAAACCACTCATGCTACTAGGGATAATAGGTTGGACAAGTGGTGGACCTTGAATTTAAACCCCACATATACAAAATATCGTGGGTTTAAGGTATTTCAATGGAGCCTAGCATCTCGGAGACATGGTGCAGCTTGCTTGTCTTCATGTTTCAATGGAGCCTATTTTGGACAAATGGTGGAGCATTCTTCTCTCTATGTTTCAATGGACCCTAGATTGGACAAGTGGTGGACCTTTTCTTCTCTTTATGTTTCAATAGAGTTAGCCTATATTAGACAATTAGTAGACCTCAAATCTCTCTATGTTGTCTAGAGCTGAGCTTGGACAAGTAGTGGACCTTACTTCTCCCTTCCCTTAGTTGACTAGCTTAGATCTAGCTTGAACAAGTGGTGGACCTTGTATTCACACAAACTTAATCCATTACAAAAAAGTATATGTTAAAATAACATTTGGTTTTTTTTTTTGTTTCAGGAAAGATGGCTCCAAAAAAACAGGTTGCAAGGGTTGCTGTCTCAGTTGACTATACTTGCAATGATCTTAGGAAATGGTATTTGGACATAGATGGTATAGAGACCGAAGACACAATGTTTTCTCAAGGATGGAAGTTTGCAGAATCAAATCCAAATATCATAGCAAATCAACTTCAAAGCTCCATCATTGCCACACTACAACGAAAAAAGGTGAAAGCTTCACGACCACCATCCACAAAGAAGCAAGCAAAAGTGCAGAAAGTAGCAGCTAAGCGAACTAGTTCCATTTTGGATCTAGATGTTTTAGAAGCTGAGGCCATGAAAGGACAAGAAAAAGATACAGGTGGAATGAATAAGTACATAAACTATTTTCTTTTCCAATATAGGGAATTTGATATCCCTATTCAAAATTGTTGGCCTGCTCCTGATCACTATAATGCATGTATTATGGATAAAAAACACGCTGAAAGTGTGTTATTTGGATTTTCACGGAGTACGACCAAGCGTGCAACATGTGCATATTTGATGCGCCTGTTCGAAATGCAAAGTCAAAGAAGGGGACTCCTTTGGCAGTAGAAGAGGTAGAAGAGCAAAAAATTAAAGATTATCATTATTGGATTCTTGATGGGCAGCATTCAATCTATGCTGCAAAAGTTTTGCTTCACAATGAACAAAACAACAAAGAGATATTTGAAAGACTGATTAGCGTGTATAAATTTAGAAAGGCTCGCATTGTTGTGAATGCTCCTCCATTTGTTGCAACTGCTATATTTTCCATTGCAAATGAGGAGGCTCAGGCATTGTATGTCAAGCAACCTTACAGCCAAATATTGAGACATTTACGGAGTCAATGGATCTTCTCAGGACGACCACCAAAGGCAGCAAGTGGAATTGCAGAGGGACATGCATCTCGTGCCGGATGGGATGTAAGTTATTTTCTTTGTCTTTTGAATAGTGTTTAATTAACAAATCTTGCTCAATAGTTTAATTATTTCTCTATTTCTTTTTAGACTTTTCTTCGATTGGCAAGAATGAGTGCAACAGCAAGTTGGATTGCTAAACACGCACACATGGTCACGTACTCTGATTTAATTTATGATTGTTGGATAGAAATCATTGAAAGGCTAGAAGAGGAGAATAAGAAACCCCCAACAAATGTATTTAGATACCTTTGTGGCCTTGAGGAATCAGAGGTAAAGACTATTCAAGAAGAGATTAGAGATGAGAAGATTTTACTGTCAAAGAGTGCAAAGGATGGTGATGCAACTGACATGTATGATCGAATCAAGCAGTTGAAGCAAGACAAATTGATTCAAGATGCACTTCTTGAAGGCTTCAACAATTTGAATGAGTCTTCACCATGTAAAGACTGGGAGGAGGTGGTCAAAAAGTATAACATCAATGATGTTGTTTATAAAACACTTTTAATGCTATGCGAGGAATGGATCAGATCTAGTTTGACGCGTGGAACAAAGAAAATGGCTTTTCCAGATGGAGCAATAAAATACATGCAATGGGAAATTCACCTTCAAAAGGAGAAAATTAAGCCTAGAGATTTGCCATGGTCAATCTATGTGGTGAGCCTACAAATGGAAGGCAATCTCTACTTGATGTGCCACTTCAATAATAAAGTGCCTATTGGCTTATGTGTTTTAGATATGACAAAAAACGTTGGAGGCAATTTGAAGTGGAGTGAGGAGACATTTAACAATGCTTTGGATGGGATCTTGGCTCTATTGCTGGAGGGTCAACAGATCCTGGATTTGTCTTTCTTGCATTTGTGGATTTCACTAACTTCACAAAATTGCAATGTGCCATTCACGCCATGGGAGCTAATCTGAGCTACCATTGTTGTGGTGCATTGCATCACTTTCCATCAGCTCCTTGCAAAGGAGCAATTCAATTCCTAATAGTTATTGCCTTCTTCGGACAAGGCAATGCATTTGAAGACCTGAGAAGAAGATTAGAGGAACATCCCATGCCAATTGATTGTTCTCTTTTTCAAGTAGTAGATAACAATATGTTAGATTTGCAATATTTGGAGGCCAAAAAAAGAGCTTTGGTCAAGCACTACATTCGTACATATTGTTTTGAAGACCGCAAGCTTGTTGATGTTTTTGGTGATGGCTCCTTGGTTGCACAAGAAGGAATACAACAGAAAAAAGAAGTTATATGCTTAGTTGATAGTGTGGAGGAGGCAAAAAACGTGGAGACCATGCTGCTAGACTTTGTTAAGTCTCATGAAGATATAGAAAAATGGCTTGGACTTCAATAATCCACTTCGCAATCAGACGACATTGCGTCTATTACAGAGGAGTGCTCTCCACAAAGAGAAGAAGAAGAAGAAGAACAACATCCTCTGTCAATGGAGGAATTTTTGGAAATGGAGACACGTATGTTTTGAGTTTCTTGTGCATGTTAGTGTTTCTTGTTACTGATTTGATACTCTTAATGTTAGATTTTGCTTTATATAGTATTGATTGAGTTTGTATTTTTTATCTCAAGCATTCAAGGTTTGAATGTAAATAGTAAATTACTTGAGTTTTTGAATGGTGGATCTTTAGACTAAAACTATAACATTTAATACTCACAAAGACTTAATTACTTAAGAGCTTGAACTCAATAAGTTTTGGACCTTTTATCAATACCCCCTTGATATGATACATTAGATCCTAGCATGGTTAAATAGTGATGCTTCATAAATTGAACCTAGCTTAGATAGGTGCTGGAGCCTAAATTTAAACTAACCTTGCTAGAAGGGAGCTTATGTTTGGACTTTGAGAACTAGCATAAGCAATCAATTAGAGCATAGATTAGACATGTGGTGGTGGCCTTAGAGACCAAAATATTAATGATCTTGGAAAGTTATTTAAGTACTGCAATTTACTAAGTTTTAGTACTCACTAAAGGCATAGCTTGACAAAAGGTGGACCTTACATGGATCCTAATTTCAAGAGGTGTGGTAGAGCTTCAAACCAAGCTCATATAGCTTGGACATGTGGTGGACCTTGCATGGAGACTAGTTTAGACAAGTGTGGTACACCTTGTAACCAACACCCATTTGTTATATTAGCTTGGACAAGTGGTGGACCTTGCTTTTATGTTTCAATGGAGCATATTTTGGACAGGTGGTAGACCTTGTTTCTCTCCATGCTTCAATGGAGAGAAACATTAGCTTGGACAAGTGGTGGACCTTGCTTTTATGTTTTAAAGGAGCATATTTTGGACAAGTGGTAGACATTGTTTCTCTCCATGGTTCAATGGAACCCACCTTAGACAAGTGAAGTACCTTGAAACCAAACCCCCATAATACAACCTACTAAATAGGTTGGAAAATTGGTGGGATATGAAACCATCCATGATAGAGCATAGTATAGGTGAAAATGTAGTGGTCCTTATATCAATTACCCATGCATAGCTTGGACAAGTGGTGGACCTTGATTCTCTCTATGTTTCAATGGATCCTATCTTGGACTAGAGATATATCTTACTTATTTCCATGCTTCAATGGATTGTAGCTTGGATAAGGAGTGGACCTTCAAACAAAACTCCACAGCATAGCATATATTAACAATTCATGGGTTTTATAGAGATTTTCTTGCCTATTTTGGAGAGTTGGTAGACCTTTCTTCTCCATGCTTCAATGGATATGAGGTTGGACAAGCGGAGCTGGAGAAGTGGTCAACCTTAAAATGAAACCTCCCATGCTAAAACCCATCATAGATCGTATATGTAGTGGACCTTGAAACTCTTTTATGTCCCTAGCTTAGAGAAACATTGCACTCTTGATTATCTCCATACATGAAGGCAAGGTTGGACAAGTGGTGGACCTTCAAACCAGAATCTCTATGCAATAATAGGCAAGTGGTGGAGCTTGTTTTCTCCATGTTCCAATGGAGCCTAGCTTAGACAAACAATGGAGCTTGCTTCTCTCCATGTTTCAATGGATCCTAGCTTAGAAAAGTGGTGGAGATTTGCTTCTCTCCATGTTCCAATGGACCATAGCTTAAGGACCATATCTTAAACAAGTGGTAGACCTTGAAAAACACCCCTTGTATACAACATATTATGGGGTTTTCATGTTTCAATGGCACCTAGCTTGGACAAATGGTAGAGCTTGCTTCTCTTTATGTTTCAATGGATCCAATCTTAGCCAAGGAGTGGGCCTTGAAACAAGAACCCCCCCCCCCCCCCATGTACAACGTATTATGGGTTTTGAAAGCACTGGGAGAAAATAATAGCTTTGATAAGTGGTGGACCTTGCTTCTCTCCATGCTTCAATGGAGCTGAGGTTGGACATGTTGGAGAGAAGATGGTTGCCCATGAAATAAGACCATGCATGCTATAATCAATCATATGTTTTACACATGGTGGACCTTGCAATTGTTTTATATGCCTAACTTGGACAAGTGGAGGACCCTTGATTACCTCCAAATATCAACAACAAGCCAAGTTTGGACAAGTGTAGTATCACCAAACCAGAATCTCTATGCTACAATAGAGTATAGGTAGGACACGTGGTGAACCTTGATATCAAACCATCCATGCTACTAGAGATGATAGGTTTCACATGTGGTGGAACCTTGTATCAATGTTCTATGTGTAGTTTTTGACTAGTGATAGACCTTGAAACTAATCCCTCTAGGCTACAAGAAAAAAGAGATGGATGAGGAGGCTAGACTACTTTTGTTGCATCAACGCATCCCATGTTACCACATATACTATAGGGTTCTTGGATAAGTGTTGGATCTTGTGTCAATGCTCCATGTCTAGCTTGGACAAGTGGTGGACCTTGGTTCTCTCTATGCTTCAAATGGGCAATAGATTGGAGACACAGTGGCCTTTTTTTTCAATGATTTTATTTTTTGGAAACCTTGGAGGCACCATGTAAGAGGCACTCTAAGTCTTCCATACAATGGACCCATTGGACTATAAAACAATGATATCTTTCTTTGATCTTGTCATTATTTTATGCATAATATTTTCTTCTTTTTGCAGACACAAAGGAGTTAAGTGATATAAAAACTAGATGTATTTCACACTATGATTGGCATGAAGATCCTTTTGCGACACCAACTTTTCCTATTCCCAAAGATGTAATTTTCAAATTAACGGTGTGGATTTTGAAGTGCGACTTTCATGTATTCAAGGAGCTGGTTATGGGCTATTTGTGCATACTACCCTGGAAAGTGGTTTGACTATTCTAAACTATGGAGGGCATAAGTATAGATTTCAAGACTGGAAAAAGATATGCAAAATATTTCCAAGAGCTTATAAATATTCTCTTCTAGAGGATCCAAACATAGAAGAAGAGGAAGATCAATCATACATTATTGGTTGATTTAAATGGTCTATTGTTGAAACGTTCCCCTCAACCATCCTCACACCACAACTCAGTGCAGATGGATTCAAAAAGATATATTATACTCAGGCCAGGTTGCATCCAATTCTTAAAGACTATTTTACAGAGGTTTAATGTTGCAATTTGGTCGACAACTTCTAGGAATAATGTGTATCAAATCCTTGCAGCACTAAACAACTTAGCTGAGGATACATTGCCATTCTTTGCAATTTGGTCGCAAAATGTCTGCTACACCGCTCAAACTCAAAAATTGTTTAGACCCGACAATCCAAACGTTGAGGCAATGTTTAAGCCTCTAGCCAAAATTGCCATGGGGTTTGAATGTGTGAGGTCCCCACCCCGTCGTATCAAACAACGGATCTGATGGTAAACCTGGTGGCCACTAGATCTATAGCAGAAGCAAACAAAAAGGTTCAGGGTTCAACTAGCGGACGATCTCTCATCACAAAGTGAGTCGAGTTCGAGCCTACTAGCAACGAGATCTAGCTCCACCTCGCAGGGGAAGCGTACTTAACTATCTAGCGATCCTAAGACCCACCTTCCAAGAGGAGAGAGACCCCGAGTGCCTTTTTTCCCATGTTTCAGAGGCACGTACTCTCGAGAATTCCCCACTCTAGGGGCAATGAGCATTACTAATATCGAGTAAGCACTATGGGGACAGAGAGTTCCCGACCAATCGGGACCACCCATCTCGTAGGCATTGGCAACCTGAGCCAAGCCCCCACTTTCCACCCCCACACTCACACTTCCTCGTGTGACCTAATTACTACCACAAAGGTTGTTCAACATAAATATTCCTTGTTTAATTCTGAATCGCATGGTTCGTTAAAACAGCCCTTCAACCAGTATTGCAAACAACACCAAGACAGAATTCTAGTAAAAATTCTACTCAAACTTATTCATAAAAATTCCAATGTTCTGGAGGTACAACATCCCCCCTCCAACGAGAGTTCACTCCTCCCGTTGTCGCCTAGTTGCCCATACAACTAGGTATGTCCACCGCATAGAAAGCACGTCATGGACACTCCCACCGCATAGAAAGCAAGACGTGGGTTCCCACCGCATAGAAAGCAAGTCGTGGGTATCCACCGCATAGAAAGCATGTCGTGGATTCAAGAGTCCTAACGAGGAACTCTGCCCCCTGTGATCAGTAGGGGGGTCAGGACTGATTCAACACTGTCGAGCTAAATTTTCCCTAGCAAACATTCTTTCCTCTTGCAAACAGCATACCCATCAGACATTACCTTCCTACTTTAGAACTTAATGTACAATGATTTCAATGCCGAGATTTCCGTCGGATTTCTCCAACATGCTTGGGGATATGAGCATTCCTAACTAGCGTATGCAATGTTAATTTAAACAACTTGAATAAAAATATGATCTACCTCTTCCACTTCTTCATCGATGGCCCGTGAGATGGCCGGTATTTGCTCGTCCATGGGGGCCTTCCCCTTTCCGTTGACATTGCTCGTTCCTGCTTCGCGATCATGGGCACCACCGAAGCGCGTCCTCTTAACCGGGGCCATTTCTCACTACTTTAAATGATTAGCTTGGAGAAAGAGCTAAGGTTCACGAGCATCATAACAGTCCAATGGGTAGATTAGTGACATCAATTAATCCCTCCTATATGAGAGTCTAGATTTCTTTCATAAGCAATCATTAAGGATGGCACATAATTCTATGGGAACCGGCTCTAAGATAATTATTCGGCTTGCATGATCAAGAATAATTAAGATTTCACTATTAGAATTACCAGAGAATTGGATTAAGTATGATTAAACTATTTCCTAGCAATTAGATGATGTAGATTTACCCTATGCATGTGTGAGGAAAAACCAATTCTTAGAGACTTAATGACGGATTAATTTCTCCTTAATCACATCTTAATGCATAAGAAAAAAATGAATTCAATTAAGCTGCAATGTTAATGAGTGATTACAATAGTGATTCTCTTCAATCTGCACAAATACTAGCTTACCGATTAATTACTATGCTATCTAGAGAGAGAAGATTCTGATAATTATGCTCTAATCATTAATCGAGAGTGAAGAATGGCTGATAATTCAGCTATGGAATGATGATTACATAATAGAGTACGAATAAGGAGAATTTAGAGAGTAGTCATAGAGATTTTCGACTAGGAATAGGCATAATAGACAAGGAATTTAGATGGTAGACAAAAAGATTCACAGATGGCATTAATTAAACTGTTATTACCGTGATTAAGAGCTGGTAATCTTCTCGATTTTTTGATCTAATCGAGCTTCTTGAGATGAAAATTCGGCAGCACCTCCCTCCTAGCTTCCTCTTCAATAGGTGTGTGATTCGGCAGCACCTCCCCAATGTGTGTGGATGTGTGTGTATGCACTGTGTGTATGTGTGATCATAAGTGTGTGTGTGTGTGTGTATGCAGGTCTTTAAATAGGCTCTTACAGGCTGAAAATCGATCTGGGCTGCTAAATGCATATGGGAGCTTCTCCAGTTAAGCATGGCAAGTCCAGTTCTCTGCCCACCAAGTGTCAGGTTGGCTTGGTTAACTGGTTCTGAGACTGAGTTGCAGGCTTGGCAGCTTTCCCAAGACTCCCACAAAGCAAGAGGGCGCCCCCTAGCTGCTAAAGCTGATCTGGAGTGGCCTGGGACCTGCTCCCACACAGTCCCGGGCCCCCGGTGCCTCCCCGGACAATTTTTAGGAAATTTGGTTCTAGGCTAAAACGGGTCATACGAATCGGATTTTGATGCCGTAAATTTCCATACGAAGCTCTAACTAAGGCGTACTGGCCCGAGTACCTGCCATATTTAGCAGCCTCCCGGGTCCGAAAATGCATTTTTTTGAAATTCGGGGTACGGGTGCAGATTTTCGAGACGGTCAAGACTGGACGGGTCGGGTGACCAAAAACTTACTATTTTTGGAAATTTTTCACAAAAATTATTTTAATTCACATTTTTAAGCTTTATAACATTCTAAACATCATGGCACTGACAGAATCTGAAAAACTGCTAAAAATAGTAACTTATTCCATTGTTCATTTCGTGGTACAAGGGTGCTCTTGTGATCGGGTCAGAGACCTTACAGAATGTGATCCACAAAGAATAGTGCTTATTGATGACTCTCCTTACAAGGGATGTATTTCACCAACACACAATTGCATTTTTCCACCACAATTTGATGCTGAGAAGATGGTTGACAATATGCTCTTGAAGGAGCTATTGCCATACTTGATTCAACTTGATGAGAGAAGGGATGTGCATGATTTAATTGATTCTAATTATTATGGACAACCTATAGTGACAAATGATAGTGAATACAAACAAATCATGGAGTATTGGAAGCTGAAAAATGATGTTTGGGCAGCTAAGGTGTTCTTTACAAGAAGAATACCACCTGCAAAAGGTGACAGAGATGAAACTATCATTGAAGACGCAAGTGACACAAGCCACCGCAATGAAATGAGAAGAGTCCAAATACAAGAGATCTTGAAAAGGAGCGTACACCCATTGAAAGCATGGAGGCATCACAATTGACCACTTTAGCTAGGCAATTGGGTTGTAACACAAAAGGAGTTTTGAAGGCAGCCACAACAAAGGCTTATATAAATAAGGTGAAATCTGAGAACAATCTTCTAAGGCTGGATAGAAACCAACCCTAAGGTACTAGTGACATGTCATATATTCTTGATACACATGCTTGAACACTCATGTGCATGGTATCTAACAAATCTTTCTTTTTATTCCTTCCTGCAGGATCTTACAAAGGATACTACTAGATGGAGCTCAATCAATAGAGATTTTGATATTTTTGCTCAAAATAATGAAGCAGTCACCTACATTTTTTGTTTATCAATTTCTTGAGAGACTTTATTTTAATTTGTAATCATCAAATGAAATTAAAAGTATCCTTCTTATTAAGATTGATGATCTTTTTCTTGTTCAAAACTTTCAATTGTGATTTATAGTTTTGTTAGCATGAGATTGTGCTTTTTTAGTTTGAAAAAAACTGTCAAAGATCCAAGTCTTTTTGGCTTTACTTAAGTTATTAATTGTGAAAGATCCAAGTCTTTTTGATTTACTTAAGTTATTGATTGTCTATGTAATAGTCCTTAATACAATATCGGATGGCTTTCTTGCTCCCATGTCTCACATTGGTCTTTAGGTAAGACAAGTGGTGACCTTGAAAGTATGGTCTCATATCTTGATCAAGTGAAGAGACATGAAGCTTAAATATCACTACTATGTATCTAGTGTTAAACTCCATCGAGACAAAGATACTAGAGTGCCAAATTGCAGTCTAGTTTAAGTGAAAATCCATTTGAGCTAAGGTAAAACTTATAGTGCCTCATTTTTCTAGGATTCTACCCCATCAAGGAAGTTAGAATCTAGCACAAACCAATTAAGACTCTTTTGGAGCCTAGATAGGACAATTCGTGGAACTTAAGAAACTTATTATTGAGTTAGAGTCTAGTTTAGATAAGCAAAAGATCTTCAAACCAGCACTTGACTTTCTTACTATTCAATATTCAAAGTCCCTTGAGGATAACAAATTACATACCTACTTGTAACCTAACTAATGAGTAATTATATAGATCTAAGCAAGTATATATAATGAGTCTTCAAACTAATAAACCAAGGGAAGAGATTAGAAAGGTCCACTACTTGTCCAAGATCAACTCTAGACAACATAGAAAGATGCTAGTTCTACTAATTGTCTAATTATAGACATGGAGAAATGATAGAAGGTTGACCACTTGTCCAACCTATCATCTCTAGTAAGATCAACTCTAGACAACATAGAAAGATGCTAGTTCTACTAATTGTCTAATTATAGGCATGGAGAAATGATAGAAGGTTGAACACTTGTCCAACCTATCATCTCTAGTAAGATGGGAGGTTTGGCCTTAAGATTCACCATGTAACCAACCTATACATCATTGTATTATGAAGAGTAGAAAAGCAAAACTCCACCACTTGTCCAAGCTAGTTCTAAAATCCACATGGAGATAAGCAAGCTCCACCATTTGTCGAATCTCTCTTCCATTAAAACATGAAAAAACTCAGCTATGTTGTATAGGAGGGACTTTTTTCCAAGGTCCACCACTTGTCCAAGCTAGGATCCATTAAAACATGGAAATAAACAAAGCTCCACCACTCGTCCAACCTTTAGAGTTGCAAAGTGTATGGGTTGTCTAAACTAGGTATGGGAAAATAATTAAAGGTCCACCACTTGAAACATGGAGCGAAGGAAGCTCCACCATGTCTCCAATATGCTAGACTCCATCGAAACACCCTAAACCCATGATATTTTGTACATAGGGGATGTACATTCAAGGTCCACCACTTGTCCAACCTAGTATCCCTAGTAGCTTGATAGGTTTGGTCTCAAGATTCACCACTTCTCCACTCTATGTTATTGTATTAAAAAGGATTGGGTGTTAAGGTCCACCACTTGTCCAACCTATAAGGTTATATTTTAAATGGTTTTTTTTCTCACAACTTGAACTACCCATGATATGTTTTACATGGGAGTTTTGTTTCAATGTCCGCCACTTGTCCAAGCTAACTCTATTGAACATAGAGAGAAGCAAAGGTCCACCACTTGTCCAAGCTAGGCTATATTGAAACATGGAGAGAAGGATGCTCCACCATTTCTCCAAGATAGGCTTCATTGAAACATGGAGAGAAGAAAGCTCCACCATGTCTCCAAGCTAGGATCCATTTAAATATCCTAAACCCATTTTATTTTGTACATGGGGGGTTTTATTTCAAGGCCCACCACTTGTCTAACCTATTATCCCTAGTAGCACGAGTGGTTTGGTCTCAAGATACACCACTTGTACACTCTATGTCATTATATTAAGAAGAACTATGTATTAAGGTCCACCACTTGTACAACCTATAAGGTTATATCTTAAATGGTATCCTTTATCACCACTTGAAATGCCCATGATATGTTTTACATGGGGGTTTCATTCCAAGGTCCACCACTTGTCCAAGCTAACTCTATTCAAACATAGAGAGAAAAAAAGGTCCACCACTTGTCCAAGCTAACTCTATTCAAACGTAGAGAGAAGCAAAGGTTCACCACTTGTCAAAGCTAGGCTCCGTTGAAACATGGAGAGAAGTGACCTCCATCATTTTTCCAAGATAGGTGCCATTCAAACATGGAAAGAATCAAGATCTACCATGTCTCCAAGATGCTAGGCTCCATTGAAACACCCTAAAACCATGATATTTTGTACATGGGGTGTTTACATTCAAGGTCTACCACTTCTCTAACTTATTATACCTAGTAGCATGAGTGGTTTGGTCTTAAGATTCACCGCTTATCCACTCTATGTCATTATATTAAGAAGAACTGGGTGTTAAGGTCCACCACTTGTCCAACCTATAAGGGTATATCTTAAATGGTATCCTTCACCACTTGTCAAGGTCCATCACCACTTTTCCAATCTATAAGGTTATATCTTGAATGATATTTTTTCTCATCACTTGTAATGCCCATGCTATGTTTTACAAAGGGGTTTTGTTCCAAGATCCACCACTTGTCCAAGCTACCTCTATTGAAACATAGAGAGAAGCAAAGGTCCATCACTTGTTCAAGATAGGCTCCATTGAAACATGGAGAGAAGGATGCTCCACCATTTCTCCAAGATAGGTTCCATTGAAACATTGAGAGAAGCAATCTCCACCATGTCTCCAATCTAGGCTCCATTGAAATACCCGAAACCCATAATTTAGTACATGAGGGGCTTACATTCAAGGTCCACCACTTGTCCAACCTATTATCCATAGTAGCACGAGTGGTTTGGTCTCAAGATTCACCACTTGTACACTCTATGTCATTATATTAAGAAGAATTATGTGTTAAGGTCCACCACTTGTCCAACCTATAAGGTTATATTTTAAATGGTATCCTTTCTCACCACTTGAAATGCCCATGATATGTTTTACATGGGGGTTTCATTCCAAGGTCCACCACTTATCCAAGATAACTCTATTAAAACATATAGAGAAAGAAAGGTCCACCACTTGTCCAAGCTAGGCTCATTGAAACATGGAGAGAAGGAACCTCCACTGTTTCTCCTAGATAGGCTTCATTGAAACATGGAGAAAAGTAAGCTCCACCATGTCTCCAAGTTGCTAGGCTCCATTGAAATACCCAATACCCATGATATTTTGTACATGGGGGGTTTACATTCAAGGTCCACCACTTGTCCAACCTATTATCCCTAGTAGGTTTGGTCTCATGATTCACCACTTGTCCACTCTATGTCATTATATTAAGAGGAATTGGCTGTTAAGGTCCACCGCTTTTCCAACCTATAATGTTATAGCTTCAATGGTATTTTTTCTCACCACTTGTAATGCCCATGACATGATTTACATAGGGGTTTTGTTCCAAGGTCCACCACTTGTCCAAGCTAACTCTATTGAAACATAGAGAGAAACAAAGCTCCACCACTTTTCCAAGCTAGGCTGCATTGAAACATGGACCTTAATACCAAATTATTTCTACTAGCATGAGTGATATTTTGTACATGGGGGGTTTACATTCAAGGTCCACCACTTGTCCAACCTATTTTCCCTAGTAGGTTTGGTCCCAATTTCACCACTTATCCACTCTATGTCATTATATTAAAAATAATTGGGTGTTAAGGTCCACCACTTGTCCAACCTATAAGGTTATATATTGAATGGTATTTTTTCTCACCACTTGTAATGCCCATGATATGTTTTACATGGGGGTTTTGTTCCAAGGTCCACCACTTTTCCAAGATAACTCTATTCAAACATAGAGAGAAACAAAGGTCCACCACTTGTCCAAGCTAGGCTCCATTGAAACATGGAGAGAATGATGCTCCACCATATATCCAAGATAGGCTGCATTGAAACATGGAGAGAAGCAAGCTTTACCATGTTTCCAAGCTAGGCTCCATTGAAATACTATAGGGGGTTTTATTTCAAGGCCCACCACTTGTTTCACCTGTTATCCCTAGTAGCATGAGTGGTTTGGTTTCAAGATTCACCACTTGTACACTCTATGTCATTATATTAAGAAGAACAATGTGTTAAGGTCCACCACTTGTCCAACCTATAAGGTTATATCTTAAATGGTATCCTTTCTCGCCACTTGAAATGCCCATGACATGTTTTACATGGGAGTTTCATTCCAAGATCCACAACTTGTCCAAGCTAACGATATTCAAACATAGAGAGAAACAAAGGTCCACGACTTGTCCAAGCTAGGCTCCATTGAAACATGGAGAGAAGGAACCTCCACCATTTCTCCTAGATACACTCCATTAAAATATGGAGAGAAGTAAGTTCCACCATGTCTCCAAGATGCTAGGCTCCATTGAAATACACAAAACCCATGATATTTTGTACATGGGGGATTTACATTCAAGGTCAACCACTTGTCCAACCTATTATCCCTAGTAGATTTGGTCTCACGATTCACCACTTTTCCACTCTATGTCATTATATTAAGAGGAATTGGGTGCTAAGGTCGACCACTTGTCCAGCCTATAAGGTTATACCTTGAATGGTATTTTTTCTCACCACTTGTAATGCCCATGACATGATTTACATAGGGGTTTTGTTCCAAGGTTCACCACTTGTCCAAGCTAATTCTATTGAAACATAGAGAGAAACAAAGGTCGACCACTTGTCCAAGCTAGGCTCCATTGAAACATGGACCTTAATACCAAATTATTCCTAGTAGCATGAGTGATATTTTGTACATGGGGGGTTTGCATTCAAGGTCCACCACTTGTCCAACCTACTTTTCCTAGTAGGTTTGGTCGCAATATTCACCACTTTTTCACTCTATGTCATTATATTAATAATAATTGGGTGTTAAGGTCCACCACTTGTCCAACCTATAAGGTTATATATTGAATGGTATTTTTTCTCACCACTTGTAATGTCCATGATATGTTTTACATGGGGGTTTTGTTCCAAGGTCCACCACTTGTCCAAGCTAAATCTGTTCAAACATAGAGAGAAACAAACGTCCACCACTTGTCCAAGCTAGGCTCCATTGAAACATGGAGAGAATGATGCTCCACCATTTATCCAAAATAGACTCCATTGAAACATGGAGAGAAGTAAGCTCCACCATGTCTCCAAGATGCTAGAGTCCATTGAAATACCCAAAACCCATGATACTTTGTACATGGGGGGTTTACATTCAAGGTCCACCACTTGTCCAACCTATTTTCCCTAGTAGCATGAGTGGTTTGGTCTCAGGATTCACCACTTGTCCACTCTATATCATTATATTAAGAAAAATTGGGTTTCCATATCTAAATGGATCTTTGCTTGGATAAGTGGTAGACCTTGAGACCTAAATACCCATTCTACACTAGAGCATTGGTTAAGCCTTATGCACTTCAAGCATACCTTTAACAACAAGTAGTAGTTATTAGTTGACTTAAGTCTAGTTGAACTCCATGGTATCGAGACTAAGAGAGAGTGTAGCATAAAAAAGAGTCAGGATTTTAATTTGACTTTCTTTCTATTAATGAGTAGATCATAGATGTATTTTGGTATCTAATAAAACCTTAGGGTAGACAATGTAAAACTCATGTCTATTGTTGCGTTTGCATTAAGTGTTCTTGTTCTTTAATTTCAGAATCATTACAGAAAAATGGATTGGCTATATGCCGGCATAAATTGAAGAAAACTATTGAATTACCCATCCAACCTCCTCCAAGACCTTGTCCAAGCAATGAATCACCTCCTTATCACCTACCACTTGCTTTCAAGGACATCAAAAGAGTACTTATCTTGGATCTAGAGGGGTTACTTCTCAAGACAATTGAAATGAAACATGGAGATTCTATGCCAGCTTGGGCTCAACACATGCGACTTGTGGAAAATAAAGATGAAGTTTATCATGTGGTGCGACCAGACGCACAAAGTTTTTTGGATTTTTGTGATGAATACTTTGAGCTATGGATATGGAGTTGCTATAACTTAACAAGGGTGCAACGCATCACACAAAAATGTTTTCCTGAGCAATATACCAAGTTCAAGGTGTTTATGAGTAACAAAAATTGCCAAAATCCAAATATCATGTTAGGATTTAAAAGGGTTTATCACAAAAAATTGAGTGATATTTGGAAGATATTTGAGGATTTGGATCCAAACAATACCTTAATTTTTGATGACACTCCATATAGGGTGATGTGGAACATGCCAGGGACATATCTTATATTTCCAAAGATGTGGAGGCAAACTTCCGAGCAACTTCAAAAATTCTTGCAGAGAACCATAATTCCATGGTTGGTAGGATGGTTGTATGCAAGAGATAAGAGAGTCTATACATACAACACAATTGTAAATCAGTATAGTGATTCTGAGACAAATTATGTCCTTGGTGTGTACTTGTCAACACGAAAGCATTGAAAAAATATGGCCATAAGATGCTTTTTTTATTCTAGTGTGTATCTTTCAACATTTGTATAATTTGATATAGTCTTTATAAAAAAAAAACAAAGGTGTGTCAATTTTATGAACACTTCAATGGAGTGCACCCTACTCTAAGGGGACTTCAATGTACTATTGGAGTGCATCCTATTGTAAGGGGACTCTGATGTATTGCTAGAGTGCACCCAAATTTTTGGGGACTCATTTTTTATTTGATTGGGGCCTATGTTGGGTCATATAGTAAAAGAAATTCATTTTTTGTCAATTCATATCGAGGTTGTATTTATTTGTAACTATGAGAGAATTGATGTTTGATGTCAAAATAAAACTTGTAAGTGTGGATCTGAGAATTCATGGACTTTAAATATGTGAGAGGGATCTTTTTCTTGGGCACAAATGTTTGCTTCAAGAATTTTGTCATTACATACTTTATGTGAAAGAGTTTTAGAACCTAAAAGACTTTGAAAAGAAAACTATGGAATCTAAGTGCATGTATTCTTGAATGGCTTGAAAGTTGATGTATACATGCATGTCGCCTTGATGAAGATTTAGATATGACAAGATGCAAAGCTAGAATTCTTGGACGTTACCTTTGTCAATTTGGTAATAACATATTTAACTTTCTTTTCTTATGGGTGGAAAATATATTATTATGTGCATTTGGAACCTAATTGCTTGACCTTCAAACCAAGATTCCTATGTTATTTTTTCATATACTTTTTTGTAATGAATTAAGATTGTGGATACAAGGTCCACCACTTGTTCAAGCTAGATCTAAGAAAGTATATATACTGAGTCTTCAAACTAGTAAACCAAGGGAAGAGAGAAGAAGGGTCCATCACTTGTCCAAGGTCATCTCTAGACAACATAGAGAGATGTTAGGTCTACTAATTGTCCAATATAGTCATGGAGAAATGATAGAAGGTTGATCCACTTGTCCAACCTATCATCTCTAGTAAAATGGGAGGTTTGGCCTTAAGATTCACCATGTAACCAACCTATACTTCATTGTATTATGAAGTGTAGAAAAGCAAAGCTCCACCACTTGTCTAAGGTAGTTCCAAAATCAACATGGAGAGAAGCAAGCTTCACCATTTGTTCAAGATAGGTTCCATTAAAACATGGAAAACCTCATATATGTTGTACATGGAAGCTTTTTTCCAAGGTCCACCACTTGTCCAAGCTAGGATCCATTAAAACATGGATAGAAACAAGGCTCCACCACTCGTCCAACCTTTATAGCTGCAAAGTGTACCGGTTGTCTAAACTAGGCATGGGAAAATAATAGAAGGTCCACCACTTATCCAATATATTATCTCTAATAGCATGGGAGGTTTGGTCTCAAGATTTAGGAATTGGCTGACCTGTATTTCATTGTATTATGATGAATTTGGTTTTAAAGTCAACTACTTATCCAAGCTATAAGTTTATATCTTGAATGGTATTCCTTCCCATCACTTAGAAAACCAATGATATGTTGTACATGGGGGGGTTTGTTACAAGGTCCACCACTTGTCCAAGCTAGTTTCATTGAAACATGGATGAAGGCAAGCTCCACCATTTGTTAAAGCTAGACTCCGTTGAAATCTAGAAAATCCATGCTACGTTGTACATGGGGTTTTTGTTTTAAGGTCCAACACTTGTCCAAGCTAAGCTCCATTGAAACATGGAGAGGAGAAACACTCCACCACTTGTCCAAGCTAGGAAACATTGATATTAGTGGGTTTAGTTTGAAGATCCACCACGTGTCTAAGCTAACTCTATTGAAACATAGAGAGAAGCAAAGGTCCACCAATTGTCCAAGCTAGGCTCCATTGAAACATGGACAGAAGCAAGCTCCACCATTTCTCCAAGATAGGCTCCATTGAAACATGGAGAGAATCAAAGGTCCACCATTTCTCCAAGCCAGACTCAAGTTGTCCAACCTATAAGGTTATATCTTAAACGGTAATCTTTCTAATCACTTGGAATACCCATGATATGTTTTACATGGGGGTTTTGTTCCAAGGTCACCACTTGTCCAAGCTAACTCTATTGAAACATAGAGAGAAGCAAAGGTCCACCACTTGTCCGAGCTAGTCTCCATTGAAACAAGGAGAGAAGCAAGCTCCATCATTTCTCCAAGATAGGCTAGCCTGGATAAGTGCACCTTGAAACCAACCTTCCTATGAGTCAATAGAGCATATGCTACATCTTTTATGTATGCCCCATGCCTCAAATTAAGAAGTTATAGATTAGAAGTGGATCTTGCTTGAATGTCACATGCAGTAAATTAAGGAAAAATAGCCAAGTGGATTTTATTCCTCATCAATGGATCCTTGCTTTCACAAGTTGTGGACCTTGAGTCACTTTTACATTAACTTGGACAAGTGGTGGACCTAGAAACCAAGCTCTCCATGTTGAGATAAGTTGTAGGTAGGACAATAGAACATAGACAACGATAATGGATGCAATATACTCGTCTCCTAATAATCCAATTGATTGAAACCATGGTATTTTAGTTGTTTTCATTGTGTATTGTATGTGCATAAAGTGGAATGAGACCTTAAGAAAACTCAAAATTTTGACAAAATCTCTATATTTTGTACATGATATATTGAAAGTTGTCCAACCTGGGAATTGGGATTTTCCCACTTTACCTAATATGGTCTTGCAACCAGAAGCAACCACCACAACACAACCCAAAGAGCCACACACTGAGACGGCTGAAACCTCTAGACAACCTGTAGAGTTTGAAAAATGGGAAACAAACGATGCCAAGCAGATACAGGTGATGACCGAAAAAATGCAAACAATAGCACTTAACCGCAGTGCTAAGGCTAGAGATCTTGAGCTAGTAATCGATGCTCTACAAGGAGATCTGGATGACAGGATGAACATAATTTCATATCTACAGAGACAGATCAAAGAGTTGAAAGATGAAGTAGAACAACACCAGTTGGCCAAAGAGAAGCAACATAAAGAAATGGAGGAGCTGGGAGAGCTTCTAACCAAGTTATCCGATGCCTGCAAGACCAAAGATCAACAAGTGACAGAAGTAACAAATGAACTCTTACCACTACTATGTTAGTACAAAAGATCCAAGTGCAGCTCGATGTAGCAAATTCTTCTCTGTAGTACTCTGAGGAAAGGATCAAATGATCAGGTAGCCTTTTTGAGATAGATAAGAGAAAATCCTGATGTCACCTCAATCAAAGGTATAGATGAAGTCTATAAGACTTTTGAAAAGAGAAACAAGGATCTCGAGCTAGAGTTGAAGCTAGAGTAATCACAAAGAAGAGACCTTGCATTGATGCGGGTCCAAAGAGAAGAGCAATTGCTCAAAGAGATAGTTGAACTAAAGAGAGTCAATCACCTGCTGAGAGAGAGACATCCAGAACATCAGGAAGAAGCCGATACATCTAAGCAACCAACTGTTGACATTCCCTCAGTCTCATTTGTCGAGATGGAAACATAGCCGACGGAAGTGCTCGAATGAAATGAGGATTTTCATGTACCACTGACTGATGCTGAGCAACTGCCCATGGTCATGTGATAAGTTTTCACATTTGAGGCCACCAATAGTCATGTGATACAGGCTTGATTGAGGGTCATGTCTCTTTTGTGTTGAGCCTAGAGGAGACCTTTAACTGATGACTGACGCCTTATCACATTGTTTTGAGTCATGGGTCGAGCTTTTTGGTCGTATAGGAGCTTAGATATGTGCTTGGGTGATCACTAATAAGAGGTGCACCACATATCTCATTTGAAAGTATTTTTACTTTGACCGACCAGTGTGGGTGTCCATGTGTGAATGGATAAAACCCATATAAAAGAGCCATTGTGACCTAAATCCCTCATTCTGAAGGGTGCATGCTAAAGAAGAGTGCTCTTGTCCTATATCCATCTCCTTCTCTATTGTGTGCTAATGAGTGTGTATGTGTGTATGCTTGAGAGAGAGAGAGAGAGAGAGAGAGAGAGAGAGAGAGAGAGAGAGAGAGAGAGAGAGAGAGAGAGAGAGAGAGAGAGAGAGAGAGAGAGAGAGAGAGAGAATGCGATTGAGCATTGCGGTGGCATTGACGGTGGTGGCTCCCTCTTCTTTGGAGCAAGGAATCCTTGATGATGGAGAACATAGAGTGGTGAGTGACACACTCTTGCTCTCATTGAGCTTGCTAGGTTAGCTTGGTTGTGTGCTTGCAGCCATTCATGGCTCGCACACGGTGCTCGGCAAGTCCCTAGCTCTAACACGTACGGCAAACATGCACATTTTTGGCGCCATTGCTGGGGAGTTTCCCTACACCAAGCTCAAGAAGCACTCTCTGCTGCCTCATGAAGTCACTCATTAGTGCATGTAGGAAAGGTAGAGGAAGGTGTATGTGTGTGCTTTTGGTACAATTTTGTTAGGAATAGCAAGAAAATTTTGTTTTGTTAAGCTCTATTCAATTCTCTTAATCCTTGTTAAGCTATGTTCATTGGTTCTATCAGCTCTATTTTAGTTTTGTTTTGTTAGTTATGCACTGTGTTAGTTCTATTCTGCAGTTTTGTTCTGTCCTGGTTCTGCTAGGTCCAAGAATGTGATCACTCTGTTCAATGCATGGCATGCAGATTTGTGCATGATCACAGCCACATGTAGCTCATTGTGCATGCGGTCAGCGACCACGTAGACATATCCAAAAACCTTATCCTCAAATTTGAAAAGAAAAAAGAAAAAATGCAAAAAAAAAGTTGATCCGGATCATTCCCCAAGCTCAGCCCAGGTCTTAGTCCCCAGTCTTATGTTATAGTATAGGTCCAAGATTATATATATAGTCTACCCTCACAAGAGGGAGTGAGGACATGTGGGACAAGTCCTCCACCCTCCCCTTCACACTTGCACACTTGGATGGGGGTTTATAATCATGTAGCAAAAAAAATCGAGCGAAGGTAAATCTGAGCAGATTGATACAAGAGCAACAATGGTGAAAGAAAAAAATTATTCCATGCACATTACTTTCACTACCATGAACGTGACATTTAAGCAACAAAAAAAGAGATTTTAGAACCATTCTGAAAATTAAATATTGGAGACACAAGCAATCTCTTCATACTTGAAACGTATATAATTCAATTTCATGTGGCATACCTCCTCTCAAAAATATCCCACCAAAAATTTGTCAACTAAATTTTGCAAAAAAGTCAACACACAACCTCATAAGCCTACAATGCTATCTGAGAGCCTCCTAAAGCTTGAAAAAACTCCACTTTTGTAAGCAAGAAAAAACAAGTTCCTAAAGCAAGAAGAAACAAGCACACTAGCTCTCTCTCTCTCTCTCTCTCTCTCTCTCTCTCTCTCTCTCTCTCTCTCTCTCTCTCTCTCTCTCTCTCTCTCTCTCTCCTTTCAACTTCGTTGCAGTATCCTTCAACTGCGCTCCTTTCCCCTTTCCAGCAAGCCTTGGATGCACCGTTGCAACGACATGCACGATGTATGCAGTGGCAATGATGAAGTGATGTGCCCAATGCATGATGAGCTCAAGCATACCCAGCTGCCTCATGACCATCTCAACGAGATTCTTGAGGCATGATTTGTCTATTGATTTTTACCATACTTAACTAATACTTAATCCATCTTAACAGTAGTATTGTAATGGGCCACAAAAGTGGTCGGTGCCCGTAAAATGGCTCATGCTTCGATTCTAGTATTTCAAGCATAACTTTTGCATATGACATAAAAACTTCATGAAACTCTTTGAGCATCTTGTTAGGATGTGTCTAGGACATGAGAGTCTTTATGTAAGAAACATAGAAGTGTGATATGCTCATCACATACATATTGAGGGATTTTTCAAAGAAGTGTGAGTCTGTTTAAAAACAAATTGGTCTACCATTGAGTCAGTTTACTAAAATTATACGCATTTTATTCTATTAGTCTTTAGAGATGGCCATGCAAGAACAACTTCAACCCTTGATTTATTTTCTTAACATTTTTTATTAGCTCCTACTATCTATTGTGCAAATTTTTCTAAGAGGGTTTTTTGTTTAGACCTAAATAGCTGCTGAATTATTTTTTATAGAAGCCTCTTAAAGCCACAAAAGTGAAAAATCTAATTAAAATGGATTTTATTTCAAAGAATTTAGCAGGTTGTTACAAAAGCCAATTAAATTGATTAAGAGGCTAGCATATCTATATGTCATAGATCTGCCTAACCTTGTGGTAATTGATTATTGTCTTCTAGGTTTGTGAACATAACTACTAACATGTAAGAGGTCTTAGAAAATATTTTAAGGGAGGAGTCCACGGAAAAAGCGAAGTGGCAAGGTATTTTGAGAAGAGTTAATAAAAGGTTTGTGGCAAGATCTATTTTAGTAGCTACCAAAAGTTCTCGTCTCGCTTAAGTCCATGGCAGCTTGTTCAACAATTGACTTCTAAGCTGCCTCTTAATTGTCTTAGACCTCCTAATTGCAAATTCAAGGATAAAATAAATCGTGAAGAGGTGCCATGTAGGGACCTCCAAAAGGATGCTTGATCTGCTCATTTTGCTTCTGGAACCACTTTCCAGGAGGACAATTTCTTGCCTAACGAGCCTTTCATGATCATTTAACATAAGCAATTTGACCTAGCGCCAAATGCAAGTTCTTCTACATAGGAAAGGGCCAAGTCTCAGATGCATTTTCTTGCTTAGACGGAGAGGTAAAGGCATGAAGCAACAATTTCTGAAAAACTCCTATGTTATGTTGTGAATGCTCTCATTGCTGAAAACACCCAAGGTTCTAGGATATCCATTCCAAGATTGAAAGAATCCTTTACTCCTAACTCACATAATAAAAATTTAAAGCTTCCAAAGATTGTCAGATCCTTTCCAACATCACGTAAACAAGAGCAACCATCACAAGAGTAGAGTTGTTTCTTATACACACCAATGTCTATGGCTACAATTTAATGCCCCAATCCCTTTAATCATGGAAATAAAAAGGCCTCGCATTCCTTGCCACCACATTGCAGTGGTTGTACTGTCATCTCCCCTCACCACCTGAACATCATGCCACCTCACCATTGTTTGCCTAAGAGGCACGTAGTTGAATGTTCTCTTGTCGTAAACCATCCCCTGCGCTGCTTTATCTTCCCGTGATGCTGCTTGCTACAACAGTTCACTGGTCTAGTTGACATTTTTCTTTATAAGGAAATGGCCCTACCTGCATGACCCTACCCCTCCTTGGTTTGCTGCTACAACCATTCCACGTCAGCGCGGACTGGTTACATTAGCAAACCAAGGAGGGATAATTTTTGTAAAAAGAAAACACAAGTCAGTTTGTCGTCACCATTTTGAGAATAGTTATATGGGCGGAGTCTGCTGGAGATTCTGATCTTGCGGCTTGCTGCTCTAGAGAGAGAGAGAGAGAGAGAGAGAGAGAGAGAGAGAGAGAGAGAGAGAGAGAGAGAGAGAGAGAGAGAGAGAGAGAGAGAGAGAGAGAGAGAGAGAGAGAGAGAGAGAGAGAGAGAGAGAGAGAGAGACTATTTAGTTGAGTCCAATTGGAGGACATGCTAGCTAATTTGCAAAAATAGCTTGCCAAAAAGAACACAATTGAAGGAGCTATCTTGTCCTTGACTCAACATATAGTTTCAGATTTGTACCCGTAGGCATCACCCTCCGATAAAAAATTGGTTTACACCACAGTATGCAGGGCTACTACATTGTTGAAGACTCGTTATACAGTTGTAGGCTTTTGGATGGCGGGCTTACAGTTATTCAAAGAAACTCAAGAAGTGGTGAGTAAGCCCGAGGAGAAAGAAATCATGAAATCATATATCGCAAAGCGTGTGAAATTATCGGAGTTTTGTAGCAGGAAATTCCTACCGTGCAACAAGAAGGAAGAGGTCCAAGGTTCTTATTTGAGGGACAACTAACAGTAGACCTAGAGCTGCCTCGTCCCGCTTGGCTAGTGGCACATAATTTTCTAGATGCTTTAGTGTCAGAGCATGAGCAAAGAAATGAAAACCTAGGTCAAACGTCCAAAACAAATACTCCACAGTTGGATCCGTGCATGACTAGTGATCTGTTGGAACTGATGATGCAGAGGGAAAATAGGCTGAGTGACTTTGGCACAAGATCGGAGGAGGTAATAGAAGAAACCCTTCAAGAGGCTTGTGCCATGCCCGGTGGGACCCCTCTAGCATCAAAAGAATAGGTTGCAAAGTGACCTGTACACGATGTGACAGAGTCTTTGCTTAAGCAGCTTGGTGAAGAGGTAGAATGTTGTGTGTGTAGAGGAGCACTAGCTATAGGAGACAAATACAGGAAATTCCTTGTAAACATCTATACCATCCACACTGTTTGTAACCATGGCTAGATGAATGCAATCATGTCCGGTATGCCAGTTTTAGCTTCGGATGGATGATCATTTTTATGAAAGTAAAAAGGAGCAAGACAAGGAGTCTGAGGAGGAAAGAAAAGGTGCTGAAAATGATGTTTGTGGTGGCTGTCAACGGGAACCCAAGGTAGTACTACTGAAGATCCCCCACCTAGCAGCTAGTGACTCTTTCTCTGACTCAGACGTGATGGAAGGATATCCTATACAAAACTATGAGGATGAAGGACACGCGTCCATCGAGGCTCCACAACCTAGTACTAGCATGTTTAGCCGTTTTATGGAGACATTTAGTTGAGCTACTCGCTCTAAATTTGAGGCCAATGAAGTGTATGAAGGGGGTGGGAAGTAGATTCTTTGTTCACATCTCACATGGATCCCACAACCCCTAAGAGTGTCCATGTGGATATTCTGCCTACCTCCTTCAATGCAGGCCCTATTGAGCTACCTCCCTTGGAAGTTCTTTCTAAAGTATCAACCACAAAAGACAAAACCACGGGGAGAAACATTGCTTCCACATCATAAGGGACCTCTAGCACGTCAAGTCAAGAAGCATTATTCCTTATGAAAATTGGAAATATGACCTCCCCACTAAGATGTTGACGGATCTATACTCTAGCCACTCCTACCATGTAGGTTGGATAGGGCAACCCACATCTCATTCCATTAATATTGAGGAGCAACAAAGAATGATCGGTAATGTCATCCATGGCATCATCCACTCGAAGAGGCAAAATTGAGGCATAAACATACCCTCAATTGGTCCCATGAGATTTCTGGATATGAGCAAGGCGAAACAACCTACTCTATTACAAATGGAGACTCCTATGATGAGTCCCATGGACCCCTCATATGTCATTTTGCCTAGAGTCCCGATGGAGTTCGAGCCCATGAACAACCGCTTCAGTTTTCCTAGTTTGGCTCAACTTCCTCTCAAAGTAACCGTGGTGCCTACTCTAGTGATGGATCTGATAGAGAATGCACCCATGATCTCTAGGGCTAGTGCAGTACCACTACCGAGTGGCGTAGTACCTACCTTGCTCAAATACCATTTTTCGAAGCTCTCATCGTAAAAACATTTATTATTTTTGATAAATTCGGAATATTGTAACTCCTATTTTTTGGATAAACTTTGTAATAGATGAGCCGAGGCTACAAGCTTCTAGATTGTATCAACCTGTCATTACCTATCTTTAGTTAGAGCTCCCAAATTACTAGTTTTGACCACCAAAAACCTTGGCTAAGGTATAAAAGCCAATTTTTGTAAGTTAATATTAAGTTTTGAATAATAGAATACACAGCGTGAGCTAACGGTGCTTACTTCTCTCCTTCTCCCACTTCCTACTCCCTCCCCGGTTGTCACATTGCAGTCGCGTTTGTTGCATTGGAACCGCAGGTAAGAGCTCTACTCATTGATGTAAACACTTCACGATAGTTCGTAGCTGTTGGCATCATCGACTTGTGGCCTAATTTCATCATAAGTAGGAATGTACACTTCAAAATAAAAAACTAGCATAGGCCGGATATTGGGGCATCATTGCTAAGCATTTAGGTGCATTCTGGGTTGAAAACGACTAGGTAAAAAATCCATTGCTGTTAATAATCACAATCTATGGCACTTGACCTAAAGTGGGATTTGAGAACATAAGCATGTGTGCTTAGGTTTTATAAACACGTCCTAGAAGTTTTGTTACGTTTGGATGTCATTTGATGCTGTAACGGATTTGATTTGTTTGTCGACGGTGAGCGAGTGGCTTTGGTGATTTCAGTCACTTAAGTGTAGCTTGAGTTAAATGCGAGTAGTTTGTTGTTTTTCAAGAGATTGACAACCTCTTGTAGCCTCTATGCACTAGTTGAGTCAGCTTCGTCCCATGGATTGACAATTTAATCGTGGTTCTCGCTAAATCTGCAATAAGATAGGATAGTGAGGTTAGACATCCGTCCCACAATGTTGGGGGTCCCATCGCTGTAATAGCTCCAATGACAAATAAAATTATCAATACAGAGGGATGAGCTACCCGACTAGGGCATGGAAATACTCACACGATTAGTGAGCTAATCATGGCAACATGAATGGTTAACTTTACGAGGTGAGCTTCTTCGCCTATGGAGAAGCTAAGCCACAATGAAGGGCAATCTCCACATCCACTTCTCTTCACCTCCAATCAACCCAATCACACACACTACAATTGAAAATTGCACACAACTCTAATACTATCATGCAACACACTAATCGCAAGCACACACACATAGATCTATCGAGCACCATACTAAACCTACATGCACACACAAGCAAAAGAGGGCAATCACACAAGATTATAAAGGGATTAATCACAAATTAGTTGAGATCTAGTTAATCTAAGCATCATAGGCAATCATAAGAAGCATGAGAGAGGCATAGTGAAAGAGAATGAACCATTGACTAGTGTTAATCAAGTCTCATGAGCAAGGAGAAGCTCAAGGACTCCATAGCCACACACCTCAAGAGCTCTCACCAAAGAGTGCTCTCAATAAATGAGCTTGAGAACCCTAATTTCTTTTACACATTGCCTTATATACCTAGGGTAAAAATATGCAATGTCCGGGCGCCCAAGGCCCTTACGGCTCCACTACTTACTGAATCTGTAACCTAGGCACACTAACTGTTCTGTTACAGCTTGGAACTCCCATTGAGCTTGTAACACTACTATTACAATGGCTTGAAATAATTCAGGAATTTACAATATGTGACCATTTTGGGAAAACATGAAAAATGTGTAACTCCAATCTTTACTGCTTCTTCATGTTGATCTTCGATTTACATTCGCACGTCTTCGGTCTTTAGCAACTTCTGTTAACTGACGTTGACTTAGTTAACATTCCCTCCTTCTGATTTTAGTGCCCGTCCTCGGGCACTGTTGAAAAGTATCCGTGGAGATTGTGGAAGGTTTTGATTGGTTGTTGATGGGTTGATCGTCTTCTTTTGTCATTGAATTTATTGCTGAGGTTCAATTTGTTGCAGCATCTTCATTGGTCTGAATAGTCTGATGTGAGAGATGATGTTGCATTTGTCAGTTATAATAGCATAAACACAAGGCTTCTGTTTATTTATGGGAAGTATGTACAAGGGATGTAGAACAATGAGGTTTTAAATTAGGGTCTAATACCTGGATGACCAAAGGGAAAAAACCCAGTGGAAAAAAAGTACCTTTGGGATACGCGTATTATTGGAGTACTTATTCGCATGGGATATATTAATAAATTACTTAAGAGATTATTTGCTGATAGATGTGGAATTAAAAAGGTAGCAAATATGAAAGTGTAGCATGATGGAACATTGGTTTGCCTGTTGTAGTCCACTCAGGGTGCATAGGTGGAAGCAAAAAAGAGTGTCTAATGCATATGTCATGTCATTATATTTCACTGGAAGGGTGGTGTTTCCTTCTTTCCCTTTGTAGTATTCCCCAACTTTGTTCATTGGAACAGATCGAATCTCTTTGTTATGCATTTTGTTTTTCAATTTCCTAAATTTTTTATGATGATCCTCATTATCCGCACCTTCTTGAGGGTTTTATGTAGATCATTCCAAAAATATGGTCTGATTTTGAACAATTCTGCCAAAGTAAGAGTGCATTGGATGGGTGTAGACATGATTTAATGAATGTTGTCTACTTCTAGGGTCTGCTCTGCTCTTTTTAATTGAGTGGTCTTATACACTATGGATTCATCTTCGTTTTCTCCAAGGAAGAGGGTAATGTTTTCAAGGTCAAAGGTTTAGACATTACTGAAGCTTCAGATCCGCAATCCCCATACAAAGATTGTACATCCATGTCCATATCAGGAGGTAGATTGTCTAACCAAACTTCCTCTATAGGAGCTAGCTTTAGAGTTAGGCTCCCATCATTGATCTCTCTAACTTTTTTCCATAAGTGTCCTGGCCAGTCTTCCTCTACGAATGGAATTTCGTCTAAGGCATCTTCGCTATCCGGCACTATAAGTTCTGGCTCTTTTGGTTCAATTTTGGGTTCTACCACCACTTCGAATTTTTCTTGATTGTCTCTTACCACAAGGTCTTCAGGTTTTGCCATGCTTTCTAGCTTGGGTTTTTGTTTTTCTAGCATTTCTTGTGTGATTCTTATCAAATTTTGATAAGCTTCAAGCTTAGCTGCTTCCATGTCTGGAGAAGGATAGTTTTTCCATTTGTTTTCCATGTTTTGGCCTGCTTCAAGTCCTGCTTGGTAGGCTTCCAAGGCTGCATTAATAGGCTCAAAAAATTTGTCAGCCAAAATTGATCCTCTCGATTTCACGGTTGTTTCTTTGATTTCAATTCCAGTTTCTTTCACCTTTTCCTGGAATAGTTGTTTTGCTTTCTCCTCGATTTCAGCTTGTTGTTTCTATTTTCTCATCTCATACCTTTTACTTCTGCTTCTTTTGGTCTTTTGAGAGGCAATTTTTGTATTCTTTAAATCATCAGAGGAGTTATGTTTCTTTTTCTTAGCCTTGTGGTTACCTTGATTGGAACAATTGGTTCCCTCTCAGATAAGCTACTAGGTATCACTTGGATTACGTTTACTATTGTTTTTCCCTTGTTTAAAGGATTTTTAAACAATCTTTCGGAAAGTGTCCTCCCTTTTTGTAACATTGTATGCAATAAGATTCAATTGACTTGAGATTCTTGTCAGGCTTTGGGCATTCATTTTTCCAATGATCATCTGCACCACACTTATGGCAGGTTCATGTTCTTGGCTTAACCATGGGTCTTACCATAGGAGGTCTAACACCTTGATTAGCTATATAATACATTGGTGCGGGCTCTGGTGGAGTATAAGTCACAGGTTCTTCCATTGGTGGTGGATGTGCATTATACCAATCTCCTTCTACCATTATTGTAGATGTACTAGGCTCAACATAGGATGTAACATGCACTAGTGCTTGTTCATCTATGACTCCCTCCGAATGCATGTACTTAACAGACATTGCATTATGTCCTAGATATGGAGGTTGTTGACCCAACATGAGTTGAGGTCTTTCCATACCATCAGTGGTCTTTGAGCTGGTGCCATGTTAGGCTGATATCTGTACATGGGTTGTCCTTGTGGCCTCATGGGCACGTACTGAACATTCCCATTATACTTTGGTCGATAGTAGCATTCATTGGTCTCATGACTGGTCCACTTACCCTCGATTGCACACCATTTCTGCAGTCTAATTGCTTGTTCCTGTTGAGGTATTCCTTGCCCTGGTCCCCTCATAGGTGCTTTTTGCATGTTAATTATCATGTCATTCATCCTTTTGAGCATGTCTTCTATGGCTGAAAGCGGTTGCAGTAGCCGTTCTCACTTGTGTTGGTTTAGTGGATGCTGTTTTCTCACTTTGGTTATCCTTAGGGACATCTTCTTTGTTAAAAATATTACAGTTTTCTCCTAAGTCAATAGCATCTGACACACACTCTTCTAGGGTTGTATGCTTCTTATTATATAGTATAGCATGAAGTTCTTTGTTTAGCAGCACCTCTAGAAACAATGATATTAGTCGTTCTTTTGTAGGTATCTCTAGCTCTGGGTATATGGCATTGTATTGTTTCATTCGAATTGCACAATCCCTAACAGACTCACCTTGTTTCTGCTTAAAGCTGTAGATTTGAGATACACTATTGTGTTTGATTGTTGTTTTGGAACAAGCAGCTACAAATACTTGAGCTAATGTGTTCAAGTTTATGATTGACCTTGGTGGAATGTTTTGGAACCATGTCAATGATTTTCCTTCTAATTTCATTCCAAACCCCTCGAATCGAGTATCAAAATCGAATATGCGTTTTGCTCTTAGCACTTGCTTAAAGCTTGATAAGTGGTCATATGGATCCCCAGATCCACTGTATTTTCTAACCCATTTTTAAAAATCAGCTGGTCTGACACGTCTATTTGGTTCAACTCCTGGTAGTGGGTCCTGTTCCGAGTCCTTCAAACCAGTTTGTTGGAAATAGTAACTCATGTAGCCTTGGATTGGCCTTAGTGTCACCCAATTTTCTGGGTGATGAGGTGGTTTCTGGTTTCTTAACATTACTCTCAGAAGATCTCTCGTGGTGTTCATCTCTTGGAATAGTTTCTGGTCCTTGGCTTAATATCCAATCCCTTATTGAATATCCTTGATATTTGGTTTGTTCCACCTCCTCAGGAGTCATCATAACAAAGTTGTTGTTATAACAATCTCTAAACAGGTAGGTTGGTAGATCTGCTGATCCCTTTTCCTTGATCTTGAAGATATAGATGATCTTTATGGGCCTTAGTTGTCCTGATTTGGCATGCAAAGTCCACAAAAGATCTTTTACATTTCTATCCTCCTAACAATAGACTCCAATCCTAGGATACTAAGCCGTTTCAAAAGCTTCAAACCAACTTGATCGTATTCCTTGAATTCTAAGGTTGGTGGTACTTCTTTTGCGGCCATATCTAGAATTATGGTATTTACTTCTAACCCCCATTTATCTATCACGTCAGGGTCTTCGACTTGTAAATACCGAGTTCCGTTTCTATCCATGTACGCTTTTCCTTGTTTGTTTGCCTTGATCTCTTCTTCGAACTCAATACCATGGTCATCAATACGAAGAGCGTACTCTTCGTTGGGATCCAGGTAAACATGAGCTCCATGGCGATTAGTCTTATGAAAAGAGAGTATATGCTTATAGCGCATTGTCGTTCCGGTTTCTGAGTGAGTCAAATAAGAAGACATTTCAGATGTTGAATCTAAAAAGGTGTCTGAGACTTCTTCAAGGATAGTGTGCAAGGAATTGCCTTGATTCATGCTTTCTTCAGTGGATACTCTACTGGAGGTTTCTCCAAATATGCCTTGATTTCCTAGTACACGACCAGATCTAAGGTTCATAAAGATTTGTGAAGCCGTGGATAGAGTACTTACCTTTGGATTGCCTTGTTGTCAGTTTCTTTTGAAAAACTTGACCTGATCAGCCTCTGTCAAGCTGCTGATTCCTCGTCTGCAACCTGATTCCTGTATCAACTTTGATCAAGTTAGCTATTCTTTCACAAAGACAGTATAGTTTTTGCTAGCTTTATGATTGGTCTATGTATCATTGAGTCAACAGTTGAGATTTTCGAACTCATCTTTGGCAAAAATCAAAGGATTAATTTGCAACTTGGAAACTGAGTGAACATGTACCAATTTGGATCCGATTGAACCCAAAATTTCCCAATGGCTTTGTAAGTTTAAAAGTAAAAAATGGTATCTCTCTGTAGTAGTAGTAAATAATCGTGATTATTTACTTTTGTCAGATTTTTACACTTTTTGGTTTGGTTTGCCAAGTGTACAACTAGTTAAAGTCCTTGGACAAGTTTCACTAAGTTTGGACAAAATTTGTCAAGTTTATCAATTGTTTTGTGTTCGTAGACTCTAATTTCAAGAATCTGGCTTAAGTCTCACTTTTGTGATCCAAATTTCACCAAAATTAAATTGTGTGGTCTACTTGATATGTTTGACCTTGTGGTATGCTCAAATATGTAAGATTCTCAATTTTTGAAGCAAAGATAAATAATCGCGATTATTTACTCTAGCTAATTTCTTGTAAGTTTTTATCCCAATCTTGACACAGATCTGTTAAGCACCTCAACTCAAGGTCTCTAGCCAAGTTTCATCAAGTTTGGACTATTTTTGGTCAAATGGTCATAAGTTTTCTGTCCGGAGACTGACTTTGCAAATTTGGTCACAATTTTCAATCCAATAATCCAAATCTTATCAAATTTGGTTTGTGGGCTTATTACAACATGGTGAAACTAGTGGTATGCTAACTTAGTCAAAAAATTTATTAAATGGGGCAGATGTAAATAATCGTGATTATTTACAACTAGCAACTTTTTGCATCTTTTTTGTCAAGTGAGTATGTACACATGTCTATCACACCAATATAAGCCTATGAATCAAGTTTCATTGAGTTTGGACAATTTTTTTTCAGAAAGTCAGTACAACTTTTAGTTTTTACCCAGTTTTTTGCCAGTTTGGTGATCTAAATCCAATGTGCCTTTACAAAAGTTGTTTGTACACATGCAGTGAGTCACTGGTATCAACCTAGGTCAAATTTGAGCTGAAAGTAAATAATCGGGATTATTTCCTTTAAGCTTAAATTGAATCATTTTTTTGCACTTTTTTCATGGACAGTCTTTTCATGAGTTATTTTAAGCCTATGAATCAAGTCAAAACTTAATTTGGCCTAAAAATTTCAAGAAAAAGTAAATAATTTGAGTTTTTGCAAACTCTTGAAATTTTTACCTCAAAGTGTCCTTGAGCTTACCCAATGGTTCATACAACTTTTAAGCATACTCTCTAGTCGGATTGAGTGGTAGTCTTTTCATGCTATTTCTAGCTGTAGACCTGAAATTCTGCAACTTCAAATAAACAACTCACAATGATTCTTTTGGAAAGAGAAATGTTCTGAAATCCACCTCGGATCTTACTACCCCTACTCCTAGGTTCTCATGCAATGGGGTTGTGAAAAATGTCCACAAACACTCGTTTTTTGTTTTTATGGTTTTTTGAGCATTGATCTTAAGACTTGTCTCGTCTATCAATCATTCTCAAAATCTTGATCTAATTCTATAATCCTACAATCTTAAAGACACTCGACAAGTATGATTACTTCCAAGCTACCTCTACACAGCAAAAGACGACAATCTTAAGCTATGCGGGTTTTAAAAAGAAAGTTTTGACTCTAGGAGATCCTAGAGGAAGTTAAAGGATAACTTCACAAGACGCTCGTGTTTTTCCCTAGTTTAGGTCTCTTCAATCCCCGGAAACGGCACCAAATGTGGGACGGGTATCTAACCTCACTATCCTATCTTATTGCAGATTTAGCGAGAACCAGGATCAAATTGTCAATCCATAGGACGAAGCTGACTCGACTAGTGCATAGAGGCTACAAGTGGTTGTCAATCTTTCGGAAAACAACAAACAAATTGCATTTAACTTAAGCTACACTCAAGTGACTGAAATCACCAAAAGCCAATCGCTCATCAACAAACAAATCACATCCGTTACAGCATCAAATGACATCCAACTGTAACGAAACTTATAGGACATGTTTACAAGACCTAAGCACTCATGCTTATAGTCTCAAATCCCACTTTAGGTGAAGTGCCAAAATCGCGATTATTAACAGCAATGGATTTTTGACCTAGTTGTTTTCGACCCAGAATGCACCTAAATGCTTAGCAATGATGCCCTAATACCCTGCCTATGCTAGTTTTTGATTTTGAAGTGTAAATTCCTACTTATAATTAAATTAGGCCGTGGATCGAGGCCGTGTATCGGCGACGCTAAAAGCTACGAACTATTGTGAAGTGTTTACTTCAATGCGTAGAGCTCTTACCTATACGGGTGTAATGCAACAAACACGAATGCAATGTGACAACCGGGGAGGGAGTAGGAAGCGTGAGAAAGAGAGAAGTGAGCATCATTAGCTCACATTGTGTATTTTATTATCCAAAACTTAGTAATAACTTATAAAAATTGGCTTTATACCTTAGCCAAGGTTTTTGGTGGTCAAAACTAATAATTTGGGAGCTCTAACGAAAGATAGATAATGACAGGTTGATACAATCTAGAAGCTTGTAGCCCTAGCTCATCTATTACAAAGTTTATCTGAAAAATTAGAGTTACAATATTCTCGATTTATAAAAAATAATAAGTGTTTTTACAATGAGAGCTTCGAAAAATGGTATTTGAGTTAGCTTACTGCTAACATAATGTTAACTGAGTCAACGTCAGTTAACAGTAGCTGCTAAAGACCGAACATGTATGAATGCACATCGAATATCAACATGAAGAAGCAGTAAATATTGGAGTTACATATTTTTCACATTTTTACAATGAAAGCTCCGAAAAATGGTATTTGAGTTAGCTTACTGCTAACATAATGTTAACTAAGTCAACGTCAGTTAACAGTAGCTGCTAAAGACCGAAGATGTATGAATGCACATCGAATATCAACATGAAGAAGCAGTAAATATTGGAGTTACATATTTTTCACATTTTTTCAAAATGGTCATGTATTGTAAATTTCTAAATTATTTCAAGCCATTGTAATATTTTAATGTGTTACGGGCTCAATGGGAGTTCCAAGCTATAAAGAACAGTACAGCTAGTGTGCTTAGGTTGCAGATTCAGTAAGTAGTGGAGCCCTAAAGTCCTTGGACGTTTGGACATTGCATATTTTTACCTAGGTATATAAGGCAGTGTGTAAAAGAAATTAGGGTTCTCAAGCTCATTTGTTGAGAGCACTCTTTGGTGAGAGCTTTTGAGGTGTGTGGCTATGGAGTCTTTGAGCTTCTCCTTGCTCATGAGTCTTGATTAACACTAATCAATGATTCATTCTCTTTCACTTTGTCTCTCTCATGCTTCTTATGATTGCCTATGATGCTTAGATTAACTAGATCTCAAGTAATTAGTGGTTAATCCCTCTCTAATCTTGTGTGATTTCCCTCTTTTGCTTGTGTGTGCATGTAGGTTTAGTGTGGTGCTCGATAGATCTATGTGTGTGTGCTTGCGATTAGTGTGCTGCATGATAGGATTAGTGTCGTGTGCGTCTTACAATTGTAGTGTGTGTGATTGGGTTGATTGGAGGTGAAGAGAAGTGGATGTGGAGATTGCCCTTCATTGTGGCTTAGCTCCTCCATAGGCTGATAAGCTTACCTCGTAGAGTTAACCATTCGTGTTGCCATGATTAGCTCACTAATTGTGTGAGTGTTTCCATGCCCTAGCCGGGTACTCATCCCTCCGTATTGATAATTTTGTTGGTTATTGGAGCTATTGCTAACGATGGGACCCCCAACATTTGGCGCCGTTGCCGGGGATGATGGCCTACGCTAGTGTAATTGTGGCATAATCGGATGCGTTCCCTCACTAATTTCACTTGTGTGTTTATGTTTTTGTGGATTTTGGATGTGTGTGCATGAAGAAATGTGTTCATAATTCCCTAATGTGTCACTGTATCTTGTCAATTGTGTATTTTCACACTCTAATTTCATAGTAATCCCTTGCTAATTTTGTTTCCACACTCTAATTTCACACTAACCCCTTGCTAATTTCACTAATTTCTGCTAACTTACTAATTTGCTATGAAGAATTGGAGCATTCGAGCATTCAATGGATCTTCAATGGAAAGGTAATCAAGGTGGTATTCTCAACCTCCATAGAATCTAAAGATGTGTAGAATTGTGTAGAGATCCCACCATGATGATGCAATGTAATGCTATTCTATGTTAATGCAATGTAATGTGATGCTATGTTGGATTGAAAATTTTTCGATTGTTCGTTTTCATGCCGTCATAATGCCAAAATTTTTAAGATTTGATGGCACATGAATTTGACAAGTTTCAATTGCTAATTGGTGATTGTGGATTGCTAATTGGGTGCCTAATTGAGTTAATTGCATGCTTGGATGGTCAATTTCAAGTGTGTGTGCATTCTAATTGAGTGTGTATGCTTAATTTTAGGTGTGTGCACTATTTTGCCCATGTTTGTGCACCTAAAAATCAATGAGTGCTTAATGATTTTTCAATTGTGATGATTGATTTGTGTAGTGCTCATGCCCAACTAATGATTTGTGAAGTCACATTGCAAATTCGACAAGTTTAACCCTTTTGTGTGCGCACCTAAAGATTGCTAAAAACTGCCAATTTTATTAGTGTGTGTGTGTGTGCCTAAAATGTGTTTAATTTGCATAATTGATTCATATTTTGATTGCATAATTGATGTATGTAATGGTTAATTGCTACGCTTTTGTGCTCAAAACAGGGATTTACACACTCCAATTGCGTCAATTTTTGACTTAATTCTATCGGTAATTTTGCCAGTTTAATTGCCTAGTCTTGATTTTATTGATGAAATTGTCTGGAAATTGAATTGATGAAATTTTTGTGATTTAATAAATGTGCACTATTCCCCTATGTGTGGAGAATTTTTCAAAAATTTTTTGAATAATTTTTGGCTAATTTTTGGCTAATTTTTGCATAATTTCATAACAATTTGATTTTGCAATCTTTACGAGATTTTTTATGTGTTTGTATTTATGGCATCATTTTGTTTGCATTTGTGCCCTCTATGGTCGAGTTTTGAGTGTTTCGCTATTTTCGGAGGTCGGGTTGATGATTGTGTCGTAAATTACATTTTTGATAAAATTTGCTTTTTTTGGTGTGCTTTTGAGTGTTGAAAATGTTTGGTTGTGAATGTCAGTGATTTTCTAAGATTACTAGAAATTTTTGGGAATTTTTTGGCAGTTTTTGAAAATTTTTGGGAATTTTTGGGATTTTGAACTAATTTTCGGCCTATTTTTGGAATTTGTGGACATTTGGAAATAAAAATTAATAAAAAAACGGATTTCGCGCTTCGATACCATGCTTTGCAGCGCATAAAAATTCTTCATCGGTAGAAAGCTTGACGGTCCGTTGGGATAGTTTCCGTCGCCATAAAAGAAAAAATACTCTTCTTTTTCTTTTTCCCGCTCCGGGTGAACCTACCCCACATCCTCTCTCTCTCTCTCTCTAACTTTGTCTCTCTCTCTCTCTCTCTCTTGTCTCACTCTCTCTCTAACTCCCTTCTAAGTTTACTGTTAGAAAAAAAACGGGGTCCAGTGTATTTTAACCGGTTGGAATCCTAAAATCCCGGTTAGATTTTGAGCTTGCCTTGAAAAAAGGAAAAAAAACCGGGCAATTTTCACAAGTTTTAGTGTAATTATCTGCAAAAGCTTCAAATTTCAACCTAAAAATCGGGAGAATTTCGAGTTGCCCTTATTTTCTTCGATTAAGAAAAATGCTTTTTCTAGCTCTCTCTCTCCCTTTTTGGCCTTTGCCTCGTTTGGCGTATAACACACTATACACACACACGCTCTCCTGACCGGGTCCCGCGTTCTCTCACTATCTCCTATAGCGCACGCGCTCACCCCACTCTAGGCCCCCCCCTCCCCATATATCTCTCTCTCTTTTGTCTCGTTCTGCACAATGCCCACCAAAGACTGCCATGTCAACGCCCATGCACTCTCTTTGTTCTCTCTCTTCGTGCCCCGTGAGCTGCACCTGCTGGTTCCCAACTTCCCGCCCAGCCTCGCAATTAGCGTCGAGTCAACGCCGCGCTTTTTGCTTCTCACTATCTCGCAGGTGCGCTGTCGCCTGAGTGTCAACGTATGGTTGGTTTAGTAAGCCTTAAGTTAGTTCGGTTAGTTATGTTAGTCTAGTTTAGTTAGGTTATTTTAAAAATTCAAAAAGAAAAAGAGAATAAAATATAAAAAAATCACAATAAAAAAATAATTTAAAAAATCAAGTAAAAAATATTAAAAAACCCAAAAAGGAAAAAAGATTAAAAAAATAAAAAAGGATTAATTTAAAAGTTATCATCAAGGGCATCACTGCTTCTTGGTCATATACCATTTCAAATGGTGTACAATTGATGGCTACTTTATACGCAGTTCACAATAGGACCATGAAGCTGACGTAAACCTTAGATCTGAGTCAGTGCGATCTGCCTCAATGGTCTTGGTCAAAACAAAGATGAGAGTTTTGTTTGTACTCTTGGCTTGGCCATTTTCTTGGGGTAATAAGGTGTAGACTTATATCATGAAGTTCATTGTGAGCTCTTTGATCATGTCATTTATGAAATGAGTGTCATTGTCACTTACAAGCTCAAAGGGGCACCCAAAGCATGTAATAATGTTCTCAAAGAGGAACTTAGATGTTGTCTTTGCGTCAACCTTGCGTGTAGCCCTAGCTTCAGCCCATTTGGTCACATAATCCATGGCCACTATAATGTGTAATGACTGCATGTTATGTGCAGCCGGACTAATTGGACCTAAAAAGTCTAAGCCCCACTTTTCAAATGGTTGAGTTAATTTGATGGGATGCAAGGGCATCTTATCCTTCCACTATGGTTTCTTGTATCATTGGCATTCATCACACCCTTTCACAACAAGTGATGCATCCTTAAACAAAGTGGGCCATGAATAGCCTGATTGCAACACCTTCCTAGCAGTCAATTCTCCTAAAAAATGACCGCCAGCTATGCCCATACGTGCTTCTTGAAAAATGTGCAAGTATTCATCTTTACGGGCACAAAGTTTAAGTACGTCATTTTTTCCTCTTTGGTTGAGAGTTCCAACCATAGGCAACATGGTTCACACTCTTTGATTAGCTTCCGAGCTAAATCTTTACAAAGCTCCTTAGACCATTCAATAAAAAGTTAACAATTCTCTCACTCCATTCAGGAATTGTTTCAAACATGAATACGGAAGTATCGAGTAAATCATCATTAATTCCTGTAGGGGCTTCCCTATTGGATATGCGAGACAAATAATCAGCCATGACATGTTTTTTGCTAGTCTCACAACAACAATGAAGTCAAACTCAAGAAGAATTAATAACCAACGTGTAATTCTTTCTGTGGAGCAAGATTTATTTGCCAAGTATAGTAGCGCTTGGTGATGTAATTTTAAAAAACACTTGGTGGCAAGAAGATAATATCAAAACCTCTTCACTGCATAAATCATACCCAACCCATCTCGCTATATAGTGGTATAGTTCATCTTAACTGGCAACTAGCAAAGCTAATGGTGTAGTTTAGGTTATGCTCTCTGGGTTGATTTAAAACACAACCAATAGAAAAGTTTGACGCATCCATATGCACATGAAATATTATATCCCAGTTTGGCATTCGTATGATTGGGGCACTTACTAGAGCCTTCTTTAATAACTCGTAGTCTTGGTCACATTATTCGGTCCAAATAAACTTAATAATAAGTAGCTTGTACAAGGGACAAGCTATTTCAGCAAAGAATTATATAAACCATTAATAATAACCAACATGGCCCATGAATCTTTGCACTCACTAATAGTTTGTTGGTGGGGGACAATTCTAGAATGACTCTAATTTTGCTCTCATATGTAGAAATCCCAGTTTTGGACACTATATGCCCTAAAATCACTCCATGTTTAACCTAGAATTGGCATTTGAAGGGGTTCAATGAGAAGCGATATAATCTGCATTTTTCAAATACCTTTCTTAAACAGGTCAGATGCTCCTCCCAAGAGGAATGAAGACGCAAGTCATCTAAGAAGGCCTCAATAAACTCCCTTAGATACTCCTTGAAGGCAATGTTAATTAATCTTTGGAATGTAGCAGGGGCATTGGTCAAGACAAAAGCCATCACTCAAAATGCAAAAACATCAAATTCAATTATTATGAAGGCAGTTTTAGCTTGGTCCTCTAGTGCAATCGTGATTTGATTGTAGCCCGAGTATCCATCTAGGAAACTATAAGTTGCCTTACCTGCTACTCGTTCAAGCACATGTTCTGAATATGGCAATGGATAGTGATCTCTCCTAGTGTCTGCATTAACCTTTTTAAGGTCCACACACACTTGAAGCTTCCCATTCTTTTGTGGCACAATCACTATTGGGAACACCCATTCAGAGTGCTCAATAGTGTATACGAATAAGGTTGTCAAGATCTTCTTTAATTATCTTTGCATACTTAGCTTCATTGGGTAGGGACGTTGCTGGACTAGTTTAGTAGTGCTAACCATTGGAGTTGTATGTTGTACCACAGAAGGTGGAACCCCTTTCATATCATGTTAAAGCAAATACATCCTTGAATCCCTTAAGCAGTGCTTTGAGGTCTTTTTCTTCCTTCTCTATGAGGTTTTGGGCAATAAAGACTGGTTTAGACTCCTCACATGGTTCTGCTAATTCGATCTCCTTCACCATTGCAGACCATCATATACTCCCTTACTTTCTAGCGTAGGCGTCCTTTGGGATTTGGTGTAGGCCTCCTTACGCTCTCCCGTGGTATAAGATTTGAACTGTTCAGGTGTGGGGTGTAAGTCTACATGCTCTTGTTGTTCTAAGTTCTTGGCCTTAGCTTCCGCTTCTTTTTGTTGTTGGGCTAACTCCTGGTTATGTTGTCTCCTTGTTGTATGGCTCAACTTGGGCTTCTCTACAATCTCTATTTGGGAAATGGAATGGGGTTATGGATTGCACCACGTGACACTTTGGAGGTACTCACCCCAATTGTCTACTAGCTTTTGATGAGCATCCAAAGCTCCCACATAACAAAGCCACTTTGTAGTGGATTTCTTTTTATTCATCCGAGCATGCACACTTTCTTGACATCATCGCCTCTTATAGCTCCTCTTTTTCTTGGCTAGGACCCACTTTTGATTTACATCTAGATTTGACTCCCTAGATTGGTCCTCCTCTCTAGCTCCTTGTCGGTGTCCTCTTCACTTTTGGATGAGCTAACATAGGTTGATGTACTCGGTCTTCAATGTTTTGACTCTAAAGTTGATTCATCTCCCAATTTGTGAGGCTCAAAATTAGTTTCACGTTGGGATTTAGTCTCTGAGCTGCATTGGTCAGAGTCTTCTGTAGAGTCATCAATGGCATTGTCAGGTTGGTCTACAAATTTCTTACCCATAGAGGATATATGCATTGCGATTATCATGTTTAGGGGTGCAACTTGTGGTAACTCTTCCCCCTCTAGTGTGACCCAAGTGGATCCTCTGTTTATCCCAAGGTGTCTATGGTTGCAGCTAGGAGTATCCAATCAACATTATCTGACTCCGTCGTACCCGGTAACACATTCATATAAGGAGAATCATGGCCAATGTCTGTATCCTTATTACAAGTATAACAATATTGTAATGGGGCTGAGTGAACTATGGTGTTAGAGCGAGGATCAATGACTCTACTTCCTAGGGGGTGTACTTTACCGGTCACCAAATCCACTCTAATGATAGAGTCTTGGAATTGTAGATAGACATGGTTTTTAGACCAATCATGGAAAATTTGTGCTTCATAAAAGGTCATCCTAAGATCATTTCATATGACATAGGCTTAGAGAAATCTATCACGATGAAAGTAGGTCGTACCCTGTGCCCTAGAACTTTGATCTTAAGATCCTTGAGCATCCAAATAGGTTTTGCAATGGTACCATTTGCCATCTTTACCACAATGTTTGTAACACTGAGGTGGAGATCTACCATGGATTCCCAACAATTTTTTGTAACGATGCTAACTCCTGCACCACCATCAAGGAATCCCTTTACAATTAATCCCTTTGTTGTGATAGGTAGGGTTGCATTAGAATTGTCACCTTCAAAATACTACCCTAATTTGTTGATGGGTACCTCGACAATAGACTCGTGTCCATCTAAGTCAGGTGATTGCACTTGATTCTCCTCAACACTCATAATTGAATGAGACTTATTAATTTGTGCAAACTGCGGTAATCCAGCCTGTAGCTCCCCATTGCGGAATGATCGAAGTGTAAAGAATAGCTCAAGATCTCCGTATAACTTTGCCATGACAGTGTTTCGGACCTTTGAGGACATGAAATCCACTAGCTTGGTAACATTCAATGGCATTTCATAAAGTTATGGTCTTGACTAGGAATTGGTGAGGATGGAATCTCCCCTTCCTCAATGGGATCAGGCATACCCTCACTAAACATCCTTTCAAACAAGAAAGGTATATGGCCACTTTTTGATATCTTGTCCTCACTCTCTTCTTGGATGATACTGCGTATGGCTAACCGTCTATGGTTTTTGTGGTGAGGATGGACTTGTGCAAGAAACACTGTGTCAGACATCTTCACATGTCTATGTTCTGGTTCTAGCTTTCTTTGAGTCTCCTCCACCAAACCTCTTAGGTGTTGAACTTGCTCAATCTCATCTATTGGGTTTGGGTAGGTCCCAATCTTCTTCTTGTAGTTTTTCTCATTTGGACCTTGTGGCTTATCTTGGGGGTCCCTGATTGGATTTGGTGGAAACACTAATTGCATTTTTAGGGACTCTTTATGGCTCTTCTTAATTGGTTTCTATTTGGATCTGTCTCATGGCGCTCTTTGTCAGCTTTTCCCTTTGTGGTAATGGTTTTGGTTTCCATTGTTTCAGCTGAATCTGAATCATCATTGGGGTTGTTCACATACTCGGGATCATCTCCTGTCCCTATGTTTGTCTTGGAACTCGGTTTTGAAATTTTGATATTTAGCGATCTCTTCCTTCGTGTTTTCTTTTTCTTTGCTTGGGCAATCAATGTAGTATCTCTCTCTTCAAGGATATGGTTTTAATTTTGGAGCATTGATAGTGTAATCACATTGGCAGGTACAACGGGTGGTATTGTTGATGTACCACTAGCAATTTTGATCAAATTTAAGGGTGTGATCTTGGGTGCAATTTATGGGGGCATTGTGTGATCAAATGATCTATGCCACAACAATAACATGTGAATACTGACATTGTGGACGTGCTCCCTTGACTAGTTTTCACTTGTATGGAATTTTTTTCAGCCTAATAGGACATTCAACTATTCGATGTGGTCCACCACACTCGTAGCATTGAAGAGGTGGTCTCCTAGCTGTGAGGTTGATGTTTTAACCTCTTGCTGCAAGAGCAACTTCTTGATAAATAGACTTGACTTGCCCCAAAACTCTTCCATGTAATATATAGGACAATCTTCAAGAGTATCCATCCCATAGGCAATACTAATTTCTATTTATTCCTCACAACCATCCAAACAAGAACTAGATGGTTCGCAACCCATACGATTCACAAGGGTGACTCTTGGATGCGGAAGCTGTAGTCCTAGCACTGGAGGTGGTAGCGGTGTAGCTTGAACAACATTTTGGGTTCTAGGAACCATGTGTTGTGATTATTGCTCAACAGGTGAGGCAAGCATCAATGCACGAACTCAAGGTGAATTTGTCTAGGCCAAGGGCATCTATTCACCATCACACGTTTGAACATTATGCAATCCTTAGCTTGGTGACCGTACCTGTTGAATTTTACTCTAAATGTAGGGCATTCACTAGTGATTTGTGTACCAAAGAAAACTAAGCACCATTGTTGTTCCCTTCTTGGATACATATGATTGTTTTGTGGAGCACGATTATATTTAAGACTTTCTTGAATGGCCTTGGTGAGATTTGACATAGTCATCTCAGACATTGTTGGCACTTTAACAATAGGATTTATTGTTATTGGCTCATGCCCCGATGATTGTGAGCTACTAGACTTTGGCTCAGAGGACACTCTTTCACATGCAACCATTAAATTGTCTTCCAATTGGATTGCATTGGTAGTGACTGCTTGCCAGGTAGTAATACCTCTAATGACTAGGCCATTATATATATTTTCATGTTGCAATACTTGGAGGAATCTATCACAAGCAATTGGTTATTGTTGAAATGCTCATTTACAAATTGCCCTAGATGACAGATAAATTCTCTCACTAACTCGCCTTCCTCACGTTCGGTCTTTTGTAGCTAAGATGCTATACCCCAAAAAGCACCTTCTTGTATGTACTCCTTCAGGAACAATATCCAAAGAGTAGGTTAAATCATTTTCTCTTCCATCCTTAAGGTCCTATACCAATCCCCAGCCTTCCCATTCAAAGTCAATCTTAAAGCATTGCACTTATGTAGTTCATTGTGTCCTCCTAGGCTTTCGAGCATCTTCATCCCCAATGATTTTTTACGTAAGCTTTGCAATTTGTAATGCTTTATTCCTAGGTTCTCTCTCAAGTGCATGGCACATGTTCTCCGCAATAGATTGACCCGTCGTTTGAGAAAATGATGCCAAATCACCTATGTGAGGAGGTATGGCCGATGAAGGCACTCCTAGAATCATATGTGGGACGATGGTGGTTATTGGCCCTGACATATATATAGCCAATGTAGGATATGGAATATGACTTGGCATAGGCCCACTCGGATAAGGTCTCAAGAATGGCCCTTGTGGAGCATATTCTATTAGTAAAATCAAAGGTGTAGGATCCATGTGTGCATAAGTGGCCGCATCCACATATGATCAAGGCCCATTGGTAGTATGGGACGGGTGTCTAACCTCACTATCCTATCTTATTGCACATTTAGCGAGAACCATGATTAAATTTCCAATCCATGGGACGAAGCTGACTCCACTAGTGCATAGAGGCTACAAGAGGTTGTCAATCTCTTGGAAAACAACAAAAAACTTGCATTTAACTCAATCTACTCTCAAGTGACTGAAATCACCAAAAGCCAATCGCTCATCGGCAAACAAATCACATCCGTTACAACATCAAATGACATCCAAACGTAATGAAACTTCTAGGACATGTTTATAAGACCCGAGCACACATACTTATGGTCTCAAATTCCACTTTAGGTCAAGTTCCAAAATTGTGATTATTAACAGCAGTGGATTTTTGACATAGTCGTTTTTTACCCAGAATGCATCTAAATGCTTAGCAATGATGCCCCAATACCCCACCTATGCTAGTTTTTTATTTTGAAGTGTAAAGTCCTACTTATGATGAAATTAGGCCGTGGGTCGACGACGCCAAAAGCTACGAACTATCGTGAAGTGTTTATGTCAATGGTAGAGCTCTTACCTACGGTTGCAATGCACCAAACGCGACTGCAATGTGACAACCGAGGAGGGAGTAGGAAGCGCGAGAAGGAGAGAAGTGAACGTCGTTAGCTCACGTTGTGTATTTTATTATCCAAAACTTGATAATAACTTACAAAAATTGGCTTTTATACCTTAGCCAAGGTTTTTGGTGGTCAAAACTAATAATTTGGGAGCTCTAACTAAAGATAGGTAATGACAGGTTGATACAATATGGAAGCTTGTAGCCCCGGCTCATCTATTACAAAGTTTATCTGAGAAATAGGAGTTACAATATTCTCGATTTATAAAAAATAATAAGTGTTTTTACAACGAGAGCTCCGAAAAATGGTATTTGAGTTAGCTTGTTGTTAACATTCCCCCCTCCTCGCCTGTGTCGTCCCTTGAGACAACTTTATGGGCTGAAATAGTCTTTGGGTTGATGGCTGGCAAGGCGGTCTTTAAGCGCATTTAGGGCCTTTTTGTGATTTTTCTCTCTTCGTGTTACTCTATTTTTAAGCTCCACTATTGAGTAGCCTGCAAATCTTGATGTTAGGTTACTGATCACTAGCCCAAATATCTTCGTACGCCAAGTGAAAAAACCTTGTGTAGAATGCTTCCTCAAACGCCAGCATATTGTGAGAAGGTAAGAACATACATTTGATGTAGAAGCCATAGAGGACTTCTTTGGAAGGTTGTCCATTGAGATTGTAGCATAAACCTTTATTACCCTCGAGGAATGACATCCATGGGGCGTGTGCTTGCTCTAGCTCATGGAAAACTTTGATGCAGGTGAGCAGAATTCGAAAGATTTTATATAGCATTGCACATGATAGATCCGATAGACTTTTGAAGAATGACATGGCGCTCGTTTTCACCATGTATTCTTCTGTCGGTGGTTCCTTTTTTGGAGCAGGAAACCTCGAGTAGTTTAGCCAGGTTGGCCGCTTCTTTGATAATGCCTCATGTGCTTGCCAGGTCCTTACTCTTGTTACAGGACAAAAAGTAGGATCCTTTTGTAGGGCTGCAGGTCCTCTTGTGAACAGAATCAAATACCTTGGATTCTTGTTCAACCACCTCAGCCTCGACTTTGGGTGGTCTTGATCTGTGCCTTCTTCTTGCATGTCTTTGTAAAGACTCTCTTTGACTTGGAGTAACTCCACCTTTATCAAAGGATATGGCAGGGATTGCTGATGCCATTGCGCATTGATTTGATTGGGAGTGAGTTGTGTAATGTTGATAGAGTGGAGAACTCTCAACTCCCAATCCATCGTTGCTTTCCACTGCTCATCCACCTCTTGTGCAATCTTTTCTTTCAGTGCATCTTCCTCAGCTTTTGACAGTTGGACCATTGGCACTGTATCAATTTCTGTTATTTGTACCTGGAATTCATCCTCACCACCTAGCCCTTATGCTAGCTATGTCTCCATTTCAACAAAAGAAACTAAGGGGATATCTATTTGTGGCTGTTTCAAAGTTCTCGCCTTTTCTTGAGTTTCTGGCCGTCCACCTCTCAACAGCTGGTTGACTCTTTTAAGCTCAACTATTCTTTTAGCAGCTCTTCTTCTCGTTGCACCCACATTAAAGTCAAATCTCTTCACTGAGATTGCTCCAGTTTAAGCTCTAGCTCGAGGTCTTTGTTCTTTTTCTCTAATGCTTTGTAGACTTTGTCTATCTCTTTGATCGCGGCCACTACGGGATTTTCTCGTATTGCCGCAAGAAAGTTGCCTCATCATTTATTCTTTGCTTTGAGTATTGTAGGGAGGCATTCGCTACATCTAGCTGTACTTGAATTTTTTGAACTGACAAGGTTGTAGTTAGAAGTTCATTGGTAACTTCTGTCAGTTGTTCATCTTTGGCTTTACAAGCATCTGACAACTTTGTAAGTAGGTCACCGAGCTCCTCCATCTCCTTTTGTTGTTTATCCCTTGCTAGTTGATGTTGTTCAGCTTCAGCTTTCAATTCCTGCACTTGCCTTTTTAGATCATGATGACATTAAATATGTCGTCTAACTCCCCTTGGAGAGTAGAAATCACCATCTCTAGTTCTTTAGCCTTTGTGCTACGGCTAAGTGTTGCTGTTCAGAGTCTTTCCGTCATGTCCTGCATTTGCTTTGCATATTCGTTGACTTGCAGGATTACCTTATCGTTTGCTTGCCATTGTTCATTTCTTGCTAGCTGCCTAGATGTCTTGGCAGTCTCTTGTGTCTCTCTCGGCTGCGTCGTGGTGATTGGTTGTTCTTGCCCTTGAGACTCTGGCTGGCCTTTTTCTGCTTTGTCATCCTAAGGCTTCGTGGATGCCTCGGCCTTTTCTTGCTGTGTAGAAGTAGAAGGTGTTTTCTTGGAATCCTGTTCTCTTGTCTATTCAAACTTTGTGGTGTCCTCTGGTGCAGGACTTACTATCCTTTTCGGCTCTGGCTCTTGCTCTTTGTGTTGTTGTTGTGTAGTAGCTGTCTGTTGTGTAGATTCAGTTGCTTCTTCAGGCTCCATCTCTTTTGTAGGTTCAGTTTCTGTGGTTTTATCTGTTGGTGATGGTGGAGGGCTTGGCATGGGGTGATCATGCTGTTCTGAAGTAGGCGAATAAGGTCGAGGAGACATATCACCTCGTTCATGTTGTGCTTCTCCTTGTGCAGTTGCTTCCTCTGCTTGCTTTTGCTACTCCGTTCCGCTTCTTGGACTTCTTTCAGCGTCAAATATTTTGCTTCTTGATAAAGTTTTTCCAATAGTTATGTTAGATCTTCTGCCGGTTTCCTGGCATGATGCTTTATTCTTGGTCCTTTCAATTCAATGGGTATCCACTTTGTCAGGTCCTTGCCTTGTACTTGGCGGCTGCATTCGTAGGAATGCTTTTCTCTTTCAAACCTAGCTTGTTTTTCTTGTGGCTCCTCCTGATGTGCTGCCACGGCTTTTCTTTTCATTTCTTCAATCCGTGCTCTTCTTTCCTCATTATCAGATCTTTCACTATTATGACGTTCTAGCGAGCTCTCAACGGACTCTTGATCAGACTTGTATGTTCTCTTGGTATATCCTGTGGCTCGAGGGGAAGGTTGTGCTGACACTATCCAAGTGTTCTGATCTGGGGTAGGCGGCAAGTTATCGGCCATGCCGATAGCATGGTAGGCAATTAGGGTTAGAACCTCTGGTGCTCCCAGGTATGTTATTTTTCCATCTTTCTTTGTCCCTTTCACTGTGGACAACATGTACCGTGCATGGTCAATTGGTTGCCTGGTTGTTGATTTGAGAACTTGTATAAATGTTGTGGCAACTGCATGATTGAGTGTCCTATACCTTGGCAGTCTCTTGGCAAGGAAGTGGAAGTGCTGATGATACAATCTTGTAGGTTCCTCCACCTGTTTCTGGATGAGATTGGCAAAGGTGTTAGCGGCGGTTTCCTTGGTGAAAGTTCTTGCCATCTTTCTATCTCTTGCCCTCATTGTCATTCCTTGTGTTGGCAGTTTTAGAGCTTTTGCCACTATCTCTTTTGTATAACCACCACTTCGACTTTGTTCCCTTGCTGGTCAAAGATTTGGGTAGTTCCATCTTCTTTGATCGTGGACAAGATTTCATAAGCTTTTTGGAATTCCACTCCACATGGCTCTTGTTCTTAAAACTCTCTGAGTCCAAACCTCTTGTTGGCTTCTTTTGTCTCGAGCTTTGCGGCGACATCATAAACTTCTTTTGGTAGAAGTTGCACTTCTTCTTTGCTCTTGAATCTACCTGTGAACACTATTGTGTTATGATCTTCCAACTGTTCTATGGACAGATAGGTCGCTTTGGCACTTTTCACTGAACTGGAGTCCAGTTGGTATGGTGGCATCTCTTACAACTTCTCTTTTTGCAAGAGCTTCTTCTTGGCCCTCTCTACGGCTTGCATGCCTCCTGTTAAGTGAATAGAGTGTCAAAGTTAGCAGATTTAGTAGATTTTTCTCTAAAATGTCCTTTAGTTTGAAATGCTGACAAATTGAGTCCAATTTGCTTCAAATCAATTTTTGAACATGCATAGATGCATAAAAACATGTAAAGAGAAAAATTATGAAGTCCAAACAAAAAATTGCAACAAAAGATAATTGTGATTATTTACAGCTGAGTAATTTTTTCATCTTTTTGCAAATTTGACATTATAGTCTTGAAGTATATACCAAATACATACTCTGAGTGAAATATGGGCTCATTTGAGTGCACAGGATGAGAATGGTGCCAGATTTAGACTTTAGGTCTTTAAAACAGTAGATGTGAAGGAAGTTTGAGATTTTGAGCTCCAAATTTGTTCAAACTTGGCTAGTGGGCTTAGGACATCATGTACTTGGTCCCATGATGGCAAAGTTGCAAATTTCCCCCATTTTTCCAAAAAGTAAATAATCCCGATTATTAACTTTTTCATCAAAATAAACATTTTTGTTACAACTTGGTTCTAAGCATGGTGTAGACCCTGTGTATGTGATATGAGGTGATTTGGATAAAAAAATGTGGCTCATAACTCAGAATTTGGCTTGCAAGGACTTCTTTGCGTTTTTTGGCAATTTTCCAAGTTATACTTGATCATTTTGGCTCATATTTGAAATTTGGCATGTAATAGATGTGTATAAGTGATAGGTGAGGTGATGATACAATTTTCAAGCCAAAATAGTGCAAAAGTAAATAATTGTGATTATTTACAGCAGTCAACAATTTCTTGCAAAACTTGGAAATAATTGTGATTATTTACAGCAGTCAACAATTTCTTGCAAAACTTGGAAATTTTGACCTAAACACATTCTATACACCTAAAACAAGTCCTAAATTGAATTTGGTAAAGTTTGGTCTTGCCAGCATCACTTTGTGCTTTGTCAACTCTGAAATCTTTGATTTCTGTGATTACACTGCCTGTAGAGTTGGGTTAGTCACTTTTGAGGCTATGGACTTGTCCGCAACATAGTCGTGAAGCAACTCGTCCAATTTTTGCCCATGTGGAGTCAATTTGACCTCGTATGTTGAATTTGACGCTTTGTAGCGTTTGAGCCGTTTTTTGCTTTTCAAGGGCTTGGCTTGATTGATTTTACAACACCAATCATATACATTGTGTATAGACCTCATAGGTAAGTTGTCTGTGGAGTCAGAATCCAATTTAGGCATCTGCCAAAAACCTAGCTTTTCTACTTGGAACCCCCTCGACCCTTGTCGAATGGTCAACTGTTGATATAGAAGTGTTCTATTATGTTGGGGCATACTACAGTTCAAATCTCATCTGATTTGGTTGAGCTGACAGGCCGCTATGGTCGATTTTTGGTCATAGGTCTTCGTGCACTGCTCGGATTCTAGGGTTTTTTCTAGGGGCTTAGAATAGCTACCGGCCGTACAAAATGGATCATTGATGAGCAAAGAACTTACCCTCATGTCTCATGTGAGACAGCGCTGAAAACAGGTGATTGTGGACTCCAAAAAATACCCTCAAAGGAGGTCGAAAAGCTCTTTCTCCAAAGGCAACGAGTGGAAATGAGGTGATTTTAACCTACCTTGGTTATCTATACTCGGACTTCCCGAACCATTTTTTCCATGATTCCTCTATTAGTCCTACTAGGCAGTGAAATCTATGTTAGACTCAAAAATTTCCTCAATCGGATCCCTGTAGCTCATTCTGCAAGAATTCTGCAAAAGTAGGTCCGACAGCCCAATTTAAGCTTCCCGCTTCCATCTGCCGATTTGATTGAAATTTTTTGTGTTTGTTTGCCTTGTCTTTTTGATCACCATCGTGTCTTCAATTTTTCCATCTGAGCTCCTTTGCTATTTATTAGATAATTTTTGACCTGTTTATTGGAAAAATCAAAGAAAATAACAAAATGCGCTAAAAAAGCAAAGTGAAAATTCAATAGTTAAGAAAATCCATTGAAAAACACATTTTTTGTTGGATTTCTCTATTTTTAAATTTCAATATCAAGAAAAATGATGAAAAATAATAAAAAAAGACTATTTTTGATGATTTTCTGAAAGTATATACACTATTTACACTCATCGGGGAGATATTATCAGTTAAATTTCCCTTGATGATTTATAAGGGCATTATTAGGTAATTTTGCAAAAAATCACACCCTAACATCAAACTTTTTCCTCCCTCTTCAAACATTGCCCTTAATTACTTAGTACTCTTCTACCCCTCCTAGATGGCGTACTCTGGGACGATTGTGTGCATGGGTTGAACAATCATGTCTATGCATAGATTTGGTTGGATCTACCTTGATTTGAAGATCAATGCACTTCCAACCATTATGATGTGCAAGAGTTGGGTCTTGAGTAATTAACTCAAGGGTTCTGATGTCGAGGCTTTCTGATGCTGTCTTCCAAAGAGAAAATCTTGTAGCTTGTGTGCTCTTTGCTTGATTGTGCCATCCAGATTCTTTAACACGCTGATTTCCTGAGCTTTTGGTATCACTTTTGACTGTTGTCGAGCTTTTACTCGCTATTGATACCTTGGTTTGTCTTGGGCAGAATGATGTGGTTGAGTTTTCTGAGACTTAACTGTCCATTTCTTGATTGGTTTTCCCATTTGCGGAGAAGATAAGTGCTCCTTTTTCTTCCAAATCCATTTTGTGTTAGGTTCCTTGCTTAAAGTTTCTCGTCTCTGTGTTTTGACCCTTGGAACCGTCTTTGGTATTGTCCATGATGTTTTGGGCACCCAAATTTGAATCGGTTTGTCCTTAAGCTGTGCTTTTGGTACCCAAATTTGCCTGACTCCTTGCATGCTACTTGTAGCATTTACTTGTCGATAGGATGGAGAAGATTGATTACTTCGTGGTTTGCTTTGCTGGTAATTTCCTTTCCATTCCTCCTTGCTTGGTGCAATTGGAGCAATGAGTTGTCCGCCTTTAGGTGATAGCTTGAGTTGATTCGTATCCCAATTTGATACTGCCTTGTATGTCTGCATCCATTAGATTCCAATATCCATGAGATTCCAAGAATCATTCTCTCATTCATGTGTTCATCTGGTAAGCATACAACCTGATGAGGGCATGAACATCCATGTACTATCACATTCACGTAGACTACTCCCAATGTTGGTATTGGGTTCTTGTTGCATCCTTTGATAGTCGCTATTCCTACCGTCAAAGACTGACTTGTTGCTTTCTTGTACGTGGAATAACTGATTGCATTTACTCGAGCTCCTGCATCAACCAATGCATTTGTGCTATGGTTGTTGAGTTGTACTTTGATGCGAAGGTCCATTCCATCTAACCATTCATCATCTGTTGACACTGCATCTTATAGCGATTCCCATTGTCGGTCATCTATTTCCAAAGTGTTGATGGGAATATGTACTTGTTGATACTTGAGACCAGCTTTCCTTTTGAGTACCCAAATCCGAGCTTCCTCCTGGGCTTCATCAATAACCTGTTGTCATTTTATCTTCCTTTGCTTAGCTACATGCATTCTTTCTAGCAATTCATTGGTTAGTGGCAAATTGTACTTCCTTAAACGACATCCACTAATCCAATAAGCCATTGGTTCACCATCTATGGTGGACAACTTAACTGCTCCATTTCGAGATACAATTTAATGATAAACGGTTCGTTTTCCTTTTTCTTAAACTTGGGAATGTGTTGCTTAAGGGAATAGATTAAAAATAAGTCCCCTTTTTTGAAGATTTTTGTAATTAGATGGGAATAAAAAAATTGTTTTTGTTTCCACTTTTGTGCATAGATGTGAGCTACAACAGTTAGCCTTTGCTCATCTAGATTCTCTAAATCTTCAAGTCTCTCTGACAATTCATGTCATGTCCACTCAAGATCCTTAGCTACCCTTAGTGTCGGCAATAGAAACTCTATTGGCAATATGGCATCAAGACCATAAACAAGGTTAAAGGATGTAGCATTTAAAGTTTCTTTGAATGAAACTCGATAAGCCCATAGAGCTGCATGGAGATTCATTTTCGAGTCTGTCCTTCCTGAACTAACCACTTTAGTCAACACCGAGCTAAGAATTTTATTTGTATGCTTAGCTTGTCCGTTTGCTTGTGGGTGAAGGGAGCTGATTTTTTATGGATGAACATAAATGCATTAAGCAGATACTCGATTACCTCATTAAGGAAACGAGTTCCCCTATCACTGACAATTTCTATTGGCAGACCATATCTTGTGAATATGTACTCATATAAGAATGCGGTAGTGGTTCTGGCATCATTGTTTTGAGTTGCTTTAGCCTCGGCCCAGTTAGTCAAATAGTCCGTAGCTACAATGATATATTGAGCTTGGGTTCTATAAGCAGGTGGCTGTATTGGCCCAACAAAGTCTATACCCCATTTCGCGAAAGCTCTAGCTCCCATCATTGGTCTTACTAGGGCATGCTATGTACATGTGTGGGCATTTTTGCTCGTTGACAAGCATCACACCTTCGAACATATTCTTTGGCATCTGCAAAAAGTGTTGGCCACCATATGCCTGCCATTAAGATTTCTCTTGCGGTGGTCTTACTAGAAAAGTGACCTCCAGCTAATCCAGCATGTGCTTGTTCTATAATTGGAATATATTCGTCTTCATTTGCACAAAGACGCAAATGTTGATCCTTACCTCTCTGGTACAATTGGTTTCCTATAAGAGCATAGTCTCATACTTCAGTTTCAATTGCTCTTAGACGGCGTTTACTCATATCCCCAAGAAATGTTTGGCTCGATATTAAGTAAGTGACTAGATAGTTACTCCACTTAGGAACAGGTGACATTTGGAACAACCTGTCTTTAATCCAAACTGGATCATTGACTTTGACTAAACTGCTCTGAACAAACACTTGCTTGAATTTCCTTTGGTTTCTTGAGTACTTTGGCTGAAATATCTTTTCTTTTCTGGGTGTCTCCTTGGAGGTTTCCGTTGGGTCAGCACTTTTTGACTTGAAGTTTTGAAAGCTTGACTTGCTTGAAGAAGCTAATCCATGAGGGTTCTTTGATGTAGAGGCATATGCTATCATACCTTCTTTTCTAGTCGGAAGAGGGTCCACTTTAGCCTTACCTTTGACTGCAAGATTTATCTTTGATTCTTGTGAGTTTTGCAACTTTGAATCTAGAATTAATGGTACCTGTTAATGTTGTTGGCTACCTCTTGGAAGAGAGGGTATTAGCATTTTATCTATTTTGTAGACCTTGTTGGTGTAGCCACTGATTTCTAATGATGACATCTGCAAGCATTTCCTTTGAAGACTTTACCTGAAACTTTACCTGCTCTTCATGATTTTGGATGCTAAGGGTAGAAACCATTTATTCTTGACTTGTAGCCTTACCCATGATTTCTAGGTTACCTGGCTTGCCCTGAGTAATCTCTAGAATGCTTTGAATGTTGTCTGCAACCATATTGTACTTTGCTTCTTTATCCAGTAGAGCATTGCATCTAACACTTGCTCCTTTTGTACTGCTGAGAACTATCATTGTTGGCTCTATTGAAGATCTTTGTCCTGATTTTGTCATGGTCTCATCTTGATCTAGCTGTGTCTCTATGGAGAGTGGCTTGAGACTATGATTTCCAATATGACTTTCATCAGCTGCTTTAGCTGGCAATGTCTAGAACTTTGGACTTAATATTGCTTCTTGATTTTTTGCAACCCCGTTCTTCTTAACTTCTGGCTTTGGTGGCATTCTCTACTCAATAGCTATCATGGTTGCCCTTTGCTCTGTTTGATATGCACTTCTTGATGTCTGATTTGCTTTAAGATCTTATGAAGTTCTATTCGATGGAGACGAATCATCTTCAATAAGATCTGCTTTGATATCAATCTCCATTTTAAATGTGCTTGAGGACTTTGTGTTTTCGTCCACGGGTGACCAGTCTTGGTCTTCATTCTTGGTTTTCTGTGATGATTGCATCATGTTTGCATTCTGTATCTCTAACAGCTTTTGGTCCATTGGAATTCCCAATACGATGTTGTTTGGTATATCTTTTGCTGTGATCACGTGGAATTGAGCTATGATGTTCTGTAAACTTACTTCAATGGTGGTGGAGATGATTCCCCAACATTCTACTTGTGTGTCTCCTGATATGATCATTCAAGAGCATCTTTCAGTTGTGGTTGTCCACATCTTTTCCAAGTGCAAAAAGACATGAGGTTCTTGTCTAACTGAAAATCTAGCTTTACTTCACTTGACAACTTTTCTTCTTTTTCACCAACAATGTTGCACTTGATCGTCTTAGGATTTGTGTATAAATTGACTTCTTTTGTTGTGGAAGTGTCCTTTGGTTGATTTTTATTTGAATTTTCTTTGCTTTGACCACCTGCTTCCATGGATGTTGACTCCATTGGCTGTAATATTGCACCTTTTTGCAATTGTTGAGCATTGTCCTCATGCATCTAAGTAACCTTTGATCTTAAAAGATCCATTGTACTGTTTGGCAAAATCTGTCTCTTTGGAGGAGATTTTGGTGGTGACCTTTGTGTAGCTTTCTGGACTTTAGCTCCCATTGACTTTGGCTTTTTTGTCACTGTTCTGGCAGCTTGAGGCTTTGCATCATCCGTAGATAGTCTTTGATTTCAGTCAGGCCATTTGTATGGGTTTGTACAAGGTCTTGATCTTGTTGATATTCATTACCATGTGCATCTTGATATGCATATGTGAGCTTGATCACATGTAACTGTTTGAACACTATTGGATTTGTCGGTTTTTGACTCTGAGATAAGCTAAAACTTATGTCCTTGATGATCTTCATAGAGGCCTTTGTCTACAAATCTTGATGGAATCTAGGTCAATTGGAAACTTCCAACAACCATATGATCTTTCAATGTTTTCTTCTTTGAAGAGGTCTATTGGATAAAGGCTCTAGAGCTTCAAATTGGTATTGCGGTTCTTGATACATGAGCTGATTTTGATGGATTTGCAGCTCCCCCCTTCCTAGGGTGATCACTATAGCCTGCTTCATTGTAAGAGTTCAAAAGTTTTTGGCTCTGGTTTAGTTTCACCTTTTGGGATTGTGAAGGTATACTTTGGGTAGCATTATTGATGTTGGCAGTTGTAAACCTTATACATAGTTTTCTATGTATCTCCTTGAAAGTTGACAAATTATTCCCCAATTCAAGCTGTAGATAGCATTATCTTTGCCCTGATATTGTCTATCCCATGGGTCTCCTATGATATGAGCTTTTGTGGTTTCAAGACCCAAGCCATCATAGATGCTAGACTCTCGTCTATACTACGACTGTTTTGGTCGAAGTATATGCTCATTTGATCACAACATCGAAGCTTGACTTTCAATGGGGGAGAGTTTGGCTTTGAACAGATTTCTGGGTTCACTCGGGTAATATCCTTCATCTCTAGAGAGGATGGGATATAATAGATTTTTTCTTCTGAAATGAACCATCCTTTCTGATCTATCACTGGACGTACTTCTATGAGCTGGTATGTGGGCCGTTCAACACTGGTTGATCCTTTTTGTAATGTTTCCCTTTTGGGTCTACATAGTGTGCATATGAATTATGTGTACCTTACAATGTTAACATCATTCTATTTAATATGTCCCTTAGACTCATGAATGATTGCATACTTGTGGTAGTGGATGCAGAATCATTTGCAAATCTAAAGTCTTTTCAACACCTGGTGATATCTGGACATCTTGCCCAAATTCATGCAAGAATTTGTTGTTCAAAGGATCAATTTTAACCTTTTCAAGTGTTTGTGCATCTTTATGATCATTTTGAACTTGCAATGCAATTACTAGTGCTTCTAATGGTAATGCAAAATCATTTGATTGCATTAAAAGTGATAGTTTAGTTGCACTTACATCGAGATTTGCATCTCCAATTTTCTATGTACCTTGCTTGGCGATTGATATGTCCCTGTTGTCTGCATTTCTTGGATAATCTTCAGAAAAATGTCCACCTTTTTGTCCACAATCTGAGCAATACACCATGACTAGTGGTATTTCAACTGGCTTTGTCATGTCAAGCTCTAGCTAAGAAGTTTATGTTTCTGTGCTTGCCAAGTTGTCAACATCTTCTTTTAAAACACTAAGCATCAAGCTGCTCCGTCTTGACCTTTGTACCGTCTTTGGCTTGGCTCTCCAATTTGACTGGCTTCTATTGGTTGATCTGTTGGATCTTCCATTTCTGGCTCTCGATTATAGATCTAACCACTGTAATCCATGTGAAATGACCCTAATTGCATATGCATCAGTTGTATGTTTTGCTGACCTATACAGATTTCTAGATAAACAATTGGGTTAATTTTTTGAATTTCTATCTGCACTTCATCTTTGAGCTTGCAATACCTGGCTCCATTGAAGTTTGTGAACATCTTGGAGTTCTCTAAATTTGGCTTTACTCTGATCAATAGAATCTTGGCTCCTGTGTTGCTTTTGCTGCTCATAAGATACCTATGACCTTCTGTATCTGTGTACAAGACTTTGTCTCCATTGTAGCCATAAAGCTGTAAAATCTGGTGCGTTGCACTTGAATTCTCGGCTTGATTTGAGTCCATGTTGACTTGATCTGTAAAAATTGTTTCCTAGCAGATTTTAGGTGTTGATTAGCAGAATTTCTCCTGCGCGTACTAGCCTAATCTACAATGACATGTAAGTTGTGTCTGTTCGTCTGATTGGAAGCTAATTTACAGCGCAATTACTCGCACTAGCCAATTTCTAGTATGCAAAATTTTACAAATTTGAATGCCACTCAAACGGCATTGAGTTGGTCGATTTCTCGCTTTTTTGGCTATTTTTCTACTTCACTTTGCAATGTATATTTTTCTCGACTGTTCTTTTACTTTTCAGCCTCGTTTTGGCTCCTTTTGATTTTATCTAGCTCTTTTTGATTTTTTTCTGGCTTTTGCTAGCACTTTCGACGATTTTCTTTTTATTTTTCTTAATTTTTTGAGAAATTTTGAATTTTCTATTTTTTTGGGTTTTTTTTAAAGATTATGATTTTTAGGAAATTTCTTGTGAATTTTCTAAATTTTTTGTAAATTTCTTTAATTTTTATAAAATTTTTGATAGTTTTATGAATTTTTTAATTTTGTGAAATTTTTTTCGATCAATTTTTGAATTTTCTATGAGTTTTTGGGTTTTTTTACCATTTTTGTGATTTTTATGGAATTTTTGATTTTTTTTTTGTGATTTTCTATGTGATTTTTATTTTTTTGTGAATTTTTTAATTATTTTTAAAGAATTTTCTAAGAACTTTTTATTTTTTTGTGAATTTTTCTAATTCTTCTAATTTTTTATGAGGTTTTACTATTTTAGATGTACCCAAGGAAGGGGGGCGAGTCCTGGCTCGCTTCAATATTTTGGATTCCTAGCCTCTTGATTCTCCTTCCTTGACATCTCAACTCTCCAATTGGGAGATTGTACATACATAGCCTTATACTTATACTAACAAAAAAAAGAAAAAAAAGAAAAAAACAAAAACAATGGAAGAGCAAGAGCGACTAGAAATGAGAGTGCACCCTGTCTGATTTAACACATAGTCCAAATTCACAATGTCACATCAAGAAGCACAAGGAAACAACCCTTATGTTTTAGAGTCCTAACCAAATTTATCTATGTTCCCAGAGATGGCTAGCCTACTTAATCCTACTCCCACTACCAGTCGGCCTGCCTTTTGTTTTGTCTTTACTTTTTAACTAGTCCACTAACGTATTAAATGAGTTAGCTAAGGTGCAATTCAATAGAGATGTGTGCTTCTATTTTTTATGGACAATACCCTTTTTATTTTCTCAAGTGTTTCACATATGCTACCATGTACTTTCTTGTGAATGGGATTTGGTAGAGAGACTCACGTGTGAGAAAAATTTTGAGGAGGTAGAATGACTGATATGTCTATGGACTAATTGTGATCCCTACCCAGTAGCAAATGTTTCTCCATTGGCACATGCCTATTTGTTTGCACAAGATGAGTATCCACGCATAGTGAGGTTCTTGATTAACATATGTGAACAAGAAGATGATGAAGAATCAGTACTAGAGACTGAAAAAAACTATGGCCTCATTGAAAATGATTTTATTTATCTAGATGATAAGGATAGAGGCCTATGATTAGGGATGCCACCCGATCTGTATAATATCCTGTTTCCTTGATTCCATAAGTGGTGACATATAGGTAGGTGAGGGGTCCAGATTTTGTTTTAGCTTGTGTTCCTTGATCTTTTTGGTCTTTTCACACTGATATGCCTCCTTGAGGTATAGTGCCTTGTTGCTTGATATTGTTGTGTAGGAGCATTGAGAGAACTTATATGGATCTCCATCCACATGGCTGAGGACATCTTCTTCAATGACATGAGCTACTCCATACAAGAACATGCGTATTTCTTCCATGATTTCTTTTCTATTTTCTCTACCATTTGTTTTATGTGGATAAGCTGTTAGTATGGCATGATCATAGACTGTGAAATTGTGTTTCTACTTTGCCACATAGATTGTATAATATGGGAATATTGTAGTAACTTGTAGAAATTAATTTGTTTAGAGTCTAACATTATTATTTTGCCTTTAAGAAAATGGCATGACTTTATGTTAACTTTTGATCTTTGGCAACTAGCTTGTGCATGAAATCTGTTATCAATGGTAGAAACCTTAAGGCTTAGAGATGTTTAGCAATAGACGTTGGCTAGTCGTCTAAAAGGCAAAATGGGCCTAAGTTAATGCTAAAGAATTCAAGTTAATACCAAATTCAAGGGCTCATCACTTCACTTCATGTGCATGAATAATACACTCCATGTAGGCCGATGGCTATCGTGTGCCAAATCCTCGAATGGGCGCTCTCTAATCAATGAAATTAAATTAACAATGCCAAAATCAAGAGAGAAAAAACCCATGGCCTAAAATTTAAATATAAACCAAAATCTTGTACTCAATTTACAAAATCATTTGAATGTTTGAGAATTGCATTATGCTCATCACTCACATCCATAAAATGCACAAATTACTAATCCTCAAACACCAATAAAAACCAATAAGGTAATCACTCTTAATACGTGATTTTGTAAACTTGATAGGTAGGTGAAGATTAAACTTTAACCTTTCATGTAGCTATTGACTGTGAGACAAGCTAATAATGACATACTCTAGCTCAATAATTTATGTGGGTTCACTAAATGATGGTTATTTTATGCTACCTACTTGGCAAATGTAACTTTTATAATTTCATCTCTATCTTGACATTACTTTCTTGTGCTTGCATGCTTAATTTTACAACACAATGCATATGTTCAGCTTTCATACTCTCACGATCACTTTGCTTTGCAGACATTCTATCCTAGACGCTCTACCACCTCAATAAACTGGCTTCACCTCCCTAGCTTTTGAGGACGGAATCTACATTAGGAAGGGAGGTATGTTAACCGATGGCGGCCGCCTTATCGCATTGTTTTGAGTCATGGGCCAGGATTTTTGGTCCTATATGTGCTTGGATAGGTGATTGGGTGATTGCCAATGAGACGAGTACCAAATATCTCATTTGACAGTATTTTTACTTTGACTGGCCAGTATGGGCGCCCATGTGTGAATGGGCTAAACCCATATAAAACGACCATTGCGACCTAAACCTCCCATTCTAAATGGTACATGCTAAAGAAGAGTTCTCTTGATCTACCTCCATCTCCTTCTTCATTGTGTGTTCACGAGTGTGTGTGTGTGTGTGTGTGTGTGTGTGAGAGAGAGAGAGAGAGAGAGAGAGAGAGAGAGAGAGAGAGAGAGAGAGAGAGAGAGAGAGAGAGAGAGAGAGAGAGAGAGAGAGAGCATTGTAGTGGCATCGGCAGTGGTGGCTCCCTTTTCTTCGCGGCAAGAAATCCTTCACGATGGAGAGCGTAAAGCGATGAGTGCACCCTTGCTCTCTTTCAGCTTGCTAGGTTAGCTTGGTTGTGTGATTGTCGCCATCCGCGGCTCGCACATGGTTCTTAGCAAGTCCCTAGCTCTGACACGTGTGGCAGACGCGCACAATGTGGCACCCACCCTATGCAAGTAGAGAGACTTTGAAGGAAATTGATGATTTTTTGAGTATATGTTAATGTTCCAAAGATCTATCCACCAAGCTAAAAAGGAGGAGGATTGCTCAAAAGTCTTGCAAGTTCACTTTGATAGGGGAAGATCTAATGACTATGGTCAAGATGGAGTACTACGAAGGGTCCTCTACAAAGAGGAAATTACTGTGGTTTTGGAGCAGTGTCATGAAGAAAGGGGGCATCATGGTAAAGATCATGCACTTTTTTGCATTCTTAGAGTTGGTTTCTAGTGGCCATCTACAGAATGAAATGTGCACTATTGGTGAAAACATGCCATGAATACCAGACCATGGATGAGTGATGATTGGTAGCAAAGTCACAAGGGGCTAATATATCTCAAAATGCATTTGAGAAGTGGGGCTTGGATGCTATTGATCCACTACCCAAATTAGCAAGCAACAAGAATTACATAATCTCTAGGTAAAAGTAGTGAGGGAGGTAAATACTCACACAGTGGCTCAATTTTTTTTCACAGTTTTGTGATTTTTGATAGAGGCCAAGTTTTTAAAAGCAATTTGGTACATACATTGGTGGAGAATTGGGTACCTAACACATGTTTTCATATCATTTACAGTGCAATGCTTTGCTTGAGAGTGCTAATGGATAGATTGTCAAAATGCTTATCAAGTATGTGTACAAACAGGTAGAGGCATGGGAGGCTAATCTTGACAAGTGTTTATGGGCTTATAGCTCATCTTATAAAGTTGCCACCAACTTTACCCCATATGAGTTGATTGGTAAAGAGCTGTTGTTGCCTATACATGTCCAATTGGGGGCATTTAAGGGTATGTGGTGTGTTGATAGAGCTCATCTAGATGTTTTGTAGGATAGGATTACTTGCCTTAAAGATTTGAAGATGGACAAGGAAGCTATGATGGACTTCTATGTGAAGCAACGAGAGAAGATGATAACAAAGTTCAACTAGCGTTCGCTAGAGAAGGATAACAAGGTTCAAAAAGTGTTTTCTAGAGAAGTAGATAGAGTAGGGCAATCTAGTGATGAAGTATGAGAGTTACCTTGACTTCACCTTGCAAAAGAAATTAGGACAGGTCCATATAAAGCTCATCAAGTTTTCTCCAATGTTACTTTACCAACAACTAGTGTGGCTAAATGGTAAACGTCTCAAACACAGGGTCATGGTGTGCAAATCCAATTGTAGTTTGAAAGCGAATTGGTACTAGGGGTGCACCAAGTGATAGCTAAGGGGGTTGACAACCCATCTAGATAAGATCTATAAGCAACAAGAATAAAACTTTGTACATACAGTAGCTATGTTTTTAATGTTTTCCAAAGTGCTGTCTAATTTTGTAGTTTCAAGTTCAATAAGCTCCTCTTGTGGCTGAATATAAATGTACAACAAGGGGGTTGGGCAATGATGGTGTAGCTAAAGAGGGTCTCTTATAGAAAGACCAAGAAACAAGACCAAGGATATCTACAGGTGCATGCAATGAGGATTCAAGGCACACATGTGGATCCATATGTGTATGCACTTTGGGATTGTTTTGGCCAAAGTACTCTGTTATGGGGCTTCTTGAAGGTGGATTATTGGAGATCTTAAAAGTGTAGAAATGGAAGTGTGGAAGGTGGTCCTCAAAGTGCTAGCCCAAACGGCCTGTCAATTGGAGGTGTATAGTTCAAGTTATGGCAGTTTGAAGAGAAAGATGCTTTGCATATTCTCACCACATTGGACGGATCTAGTGGGATGATTAGAGCATATGTGAGCTAATGGGGTTTAAGTGTTCATTTTATGGAGCATGTCAATCTTTTTGGATCGGCAATTAACGTTCAAATGTCCACGATATGAGCAATTAAAGTTTTGATGGGGGCCAATTCTGCATAGTTTTGACTGCCTTGGAAAGCATGCCATCAGGTGTTTTTTATTTCAAGCTCTCTAGAAAGTATGAAGCATTAGGAGCTAGCTAGAAGTGACGGCTCATCAAATGAAGTTGCAATCATCAAGATATTAAAGTTTGAAGTGGGCAATTGGCAGGGGAGGTGCATTTGCAAGTGATTTTTTCTCATTTTGGTGCTCGTTGTTCACAAATGTTTTGTTTCCAAAATGTAGTGGAGTCCTAGTGGCTCAAAGGTTATAAGGTGAACTTCTGGTGTGTCTTTATAGAATGGCTATCTGACACTGAAGTAGGAAGTGGGATCAATTCAAAGGGACACTAAAAAAAAGGGTTTTCTATTTGACTTTCATGTTTTTTCAGGGCTCCAAGGGGTGCAATGCATGAGCAGCTACCATGTGGCGGTGGAGTAACCCATATCCTACACTTAGTAGAAGGCAAGGGTACATATATTGTAGTGTGACCTTTTGTATGGCATCCAAGTGGAGATAGGGGGAGCTCATGGAGCTCAACAATGGTAGCTACCCTCCCTCCCATGTGTGCAGATGCGGCATTGGTTGTGGCTGCTTGACGATGTTTGGCAGCTTCGACCTATTATGGTGGTCAACGGTGGTAGTGGTGGCCATTTGTGGTGGCACTCAAAAAGGGGTGTTTTCACACCGGGGGCATGGACCATCCAATTTTGGTGGGCATAAAGGGATCCTCTCATGGCTCTCAAGGAGTGGTGTCCCATGCAGTCAAAGTGAAAGTGGAAGAGGAAAGTTGACACGGGGCTAGTTTTGCTTGAGTAATAATCCCCATGCAAATATCTCTAAATTGAGCCGGTGAGCATAAACTTGCCACAAATTTAAAAAACACCCTATAAGGGCCCTCCTTTGAATGATATGAGGGATTTTTTCCAGTGTATGAAGGAGAAGCCTATCTAGAGAGGAGAGTGGTGTATACATGAGTTTTAAATGAAGTGCTAAGCTCCATAGCTTCCTATTTTTTTGTTGTCTCTTCCCTCTTCTTCTTCTCTGTGTGAGTTTGTGCCAGCATGTGTGTGTGTGCCTCCAAACCATCTATGGTGTGCAAAGAGAGAGTGAGAGAGGTGTTCTGTGTGCGGTTATGGTGTGTGGGATTGAAGCATTGAGGGTAGTGTGTCGCTATTGATTTCCATAAGGGTGTTTGTGTGTGTGTGTTTATGTGTGCAATTGAGGGTGTGTTTCTTAAAAAGTGTGTCATTTAACTGTGATTTTGAGTGGATTGGGGTGCCATGAGAGCCTTGGTGTATAGAGAGGCATTTTGTGTGTGTCTTTGGGTGTTCTCATTCCCCCTTTCCAATGTCCCTTTAAAATTGGACGACTGAATCTACTTCGCATCTCACCTGCCATAGATCCCACGTTGGAGTCTTCATTAACGACCCCATGAGATTTAGTGTTGAGGATCGCCACCCAAAGAAATAAAAATATCCCAAAAGAGTTAAAAATATTTCATTTATATTTCTTGCACACATAGTTGGAATGGAATGGGCTTGAATGGCTGGTTTCATTTATATTTCTTGCACACATGGTTTAAGTGTCTGAATCCATGCATTTATGTAACAGAGTTGTTAAGACGGATGGTTTCAAGGATTTCTTTATTTATGGTTTGCTTATATGCATATGTTTGGTCTTCACATGCAGAGGCGTACAAAGGTTTTTCCACCTTGGCTTAATGTCATGATGGATGACAATGACAAAGAGTCAGGCATGCATAAGAACAATGGAAAAGAGGTTGAGGTAGAGGAGTATGGTGGGGAAATGTTTTGGGATGGAGAGCAGCATTATGTGGAGAGTCCCAAGGAGGAGAGAAGCCTCAATTATCAAGAAAAGGGCCATATCTAGGAGGAGGAAGTGAATAATGGGCAAGAAGAGGACCAAGTCCAAAATGAGGAAGAGGATATCCTGAAGGACCATATCCAAAAGGAGGAAGTGGACAATGATAAAGAAGAGGACCGTGTCCAAAAGGAAGTGGATAATGAACAAGAAGAGGATGGAGGATCCAACGAGGGAGAGGGGTCCAAGATGAAGGAAAACTAGTCTGACAACAATGGGTCAAGCAGCTGTGGCTCCTCCTTTGGTGTTGGAGATACACCAATGTGTGAGGTGCTATCCCCTTATGAATCCAAGGATCTCCCGCTCATTGCCTCCATGGATATCCCTCACTTCAAGCCCAACATTGTGCCTGCTTTAGAGGCCTTGTGCATTTTTTCTAGTTTGACATTGAATAATGATGTTCCTCAAGATGAGGTAAAGTACTATTGTTGGATTGATCTCCTTTAGGTTTGCAGCATGTGTTCCATGAAGTGACTGGTTGCTGGTAATGCACTCTATTTGGATGGTTGCCAATTCATGACTGGTTGCAAACTACCAGATGCAGGGAGTGATAATGAAGCATTGGCAGAAGCTACCAACCCGGTCAGCTATAAAAGCTCATGCGATTATTGATGTTTCCTCACCACCGGCATGGTCAATGAGACCCATGTCACTCTCAAGTTTACCATACAAAATGTTCATATAAAAATTGATGAGTAAGGGGGTGGTAGGCTTGCCACAACAGGGCACATATTGCAGCTTCTAGGTGAGACTTTTTTCAATTGTTGGCAAAGTAGCAGTTGCATGATTGGTGCATGCAATGCTCAACACACTTTTTGGGTTACTTTTGAGTTATGTACTTTTTGGTCAACTTGAGTTGGACTTTGATCCCTAATCCACTTGTAATAGCAACATGGATTCATGCCTCTTGGGATGTGATAGACACATGGTTATGGTTATCATGAGATTTTTTCTCCCTTGTGCTACTACGCTTGTACGACATGGTTTATGGTTTGCATTTAAGCACGGCACGTTTACAATATAGTTATTATCATTTGCATCCCGATTATGGTTTCCAATTCAGCTTGTTCCTTGTTGTGCAGGTCCAAATTTACTTTTGAAACTGGCATTGTGTAACACTATGGTTGTGGATCTCCAAGTCAATAAGGCTATGTGTTGACATGGTTATGGTCTACGATATTGTCATGATTTGTGATATAATTGTGGTTTTGGATTTGGTAGTGCCACGTTATAATAAGGGTTGGTTTGCTTTTCACTCTTGATTATGGTTTTCACTTTGGCAAGGTGGAGTTATGGTTATGGTCTTATCACCTTGCATGGTTATGCTACTTTATTAGGCAATGCAGTGTTAGATTGGTCTAACGGGGGGTGAAGGGATCGACGGCTCAGAAGTCCAAGGGGAGCTCTCAAGGACGGCTAAACCCAGGTAGCATAAAAATCAAGGCAAAAGGGAATCCGGGGAGTGCAAAAAATCAAGGCTCACTGACCGGTTTTGAACCCACCACCTCACGGCCTGGGTTTTGGGTCTAACCAACTCCCCCGCACGCACATGTTTTATTCATGCTCGTTTTAATGATCTTTTATTCTAAGCCAATATGCACTGCTTGGGTTTAGGATGTTCAACTTGTGTCTGGGTTTAGTTTTACTATGACAACTGCGGCTACGATTGCATGAAATTTTGTGTGTGGACTTGTGAATCGTGGATCCCTCACCACCCCTCATTAAATTTGTGTGTTACCTAGTCATGAGGTTTACCAACAATGTGAATTTCCTATAGAATGTGTTGGCATAATCATTATAACAAAGTCAATTTTTTATTTATTTTTGGCGAAACTCACAATTTTGAGTGATAATGCCACCAAGAAATATACAAATCAGCCTCAAGCTCTTGCCGAGCCTTGAGGGGCAGATGGTCACATCAGAGCCTAGTTAGAAGTACCTAGTATTGTGCTATTATCAAAATCCCAATCCTTTGCACAACAAGGCTTGATCGGGTGGCGAGGGTCACCCTAAGCCAATCATCCAATTTTTTCCTTTTACCTAACACACATATTATCTCCTTACTTTCTTGTACAATCTTTTAGAAATCTTGCCATAGAAAGGTCGCTATCAATGACACGGAAGTTCATGACCTTCCAGGTAGTACTGAAGAAACAATATTTGACCATTTGAGTATAGATTAAAAGTGAAAGACTTTGAAATTGTTTCCACCAAGGCACACATCCTTCTTGAAAAACCCTATCTTCCACATTCTTTGTATCCATTTTCACACCTTCCTTGTCAGGCCTCCAATAGACCGGCATTTTATGAAAAGTTGGACGAGGTCTCTGCTAGCCAATCTGCATCTTGAACATCTATCGGACCTGATACCACATACCTGAATCTTGACACCTGTCAGTAAAGCCCCCCCACAGTACCTTCCACCAAAATACCTTCATAAAATGAGGCCATTGTGGATTCCAAGTGTTCTTCGTGACCTCAACTCATCGAGCTTCTGACCATTATTTCTTCCACTATTTTTTCAGAGGGGTGAACCAATCAGCCTCATGTATTAACTCTTGGTAAAAACCCTTGGTATGTGGTTTATAGAACTGGCTACTCATGGGTCATTTCCAAGTTTTCCACTCAAAAATAGATTCCTAGATTGGCATCATAATATTGTACAAGACTTCTACAACTCTGCTAACAAGTAGCTTCTTAGTGCCATTGAGTTGAAATTGGTTAGTCAATTTCGAGGATTTCCAGCACTTGATGTTTCCATCCTAGAAGTTGATCAACCACACTAGAGTCCTTTATTGTTCATCCTTCTTGCAATTTCTTTCCAATAAGGGTTTGGAAATACACCAGCAGCTTTAGACAGCCAACTTGGATCAGTGCAAAATGGAGTTTTGGAAGTATATGGTTAATTCACCCCATTCTAGTACCCATGTTGCTCTATTGCACTTTCACACCGGCTCTCTTGTGATGCCACCCAGTCTCAAGATGGACCACTTCGGGGCTATTAGTTTGTCGTGCACCTTTATCCCTTTCCACTGACCACCTTTCGAGAAAAGTGTTGACTTGTCTATCATATCCTTAGTCATGATAGCGCAAGACTAGTCTTGTTTTCCAATTGAGACCACAAATTCAGCACATAGGGTCTCCAAATGAGTAGCAGGGTTGAGAATTCTGAGACCACCTTGGACCACCGGTAGAACGATAACTTTCCACTTTTCCCATTTCCATGGTGACAAGGCTTTAGTGTTGTTCCTCCATAAGAATCTTTTAACAGGTTTCAAAATGTATAATTTAGTGGTCAGACCATCCCAACCAGGGGACTTCTCCTTGCCAAGAGCTTGCAATGCAAGCAAGCACTCATCTTCAGAAAAGGCCATCTCAAGACAATTGGCTTCAGGTTCGGAAACTTTCCTATTGAAACTCTCAAGCAAGTTTGCTCTGGCTTCCTCAACTTCTTGAGATCACATCTCAGGTGGGCCAATGATTTGGCTTAGATGATCAAACATCATCCTAGCCATTTTGTCTTAGTCTTGTGTAGCATTCCCATTCTCATTTGTGAGCAAGTGGATGGAGCCCCGACTTTTCTTGATTTTCAAGGCCCTAAAAAAGTGTGCTTGATTACCGGCCTCTGGCTGAAGGAAGGTCTCCCTAGATATCAATCTCGCCCTCCTGACCTCTTTGAGCTACTGCTCAAACAGGTTGGATTTACCCTCTTTCCACCTTTTGTCTTGTTCTTTGAAGGCCAACTCAATAGATTTTTTGGAAGTTAGACAAGCAACCTCCTCTTTGAGCTGCTTCCAACAATGCTCTTCCTGGGCCTTTTTAATCCAAGGGCCCGAGATTTTGATTGCTTTCTATAGGCTCCAAGCAAAGAGGTCCCAAGCTTTAGGTTTTTCTAGACTAATATCTTTATTGAGTTTACTCAAAGCTTTCTTAGTAAGCCTTCTTAACACAAGGTCTTTGAACAGGTGTGCCCCAGTAACAAGCAGCTTCTTACTCCCTTTGGGGGGTTTGCCCCTCCCCTTTAGCTTTTGTGATTTTCATATGTAAAGGTAGATGGTTCAAAAAGCTCTTTGTTGTCAACACCTTCATCTCAAGTAGCAACAAGATCCAGTCATCTTGGTGAGAGCAGTAGTACATGTCAAGCTGGAAAATCATGCGGGTGGATGCAATCTTCCTTTCTAAGACTCTCACATTGTGATGCTTCGCACATCCAAATATGAGCTTTTCTTTGCAACCAAGCAGGTACCTCCTTTTCCTCTTCAACTGTGTAGTGTAATTCTTCCCCAGGGGTTCGCTCTACATCTCTATAACTATGATTGTTGACACTGATTTTTGTTTCGTGACCTCTTTGTGTCTCAAGTAGATATAGCCATAGCCCCAGTCTTGTACTGTTTTGAGATAACACATGAACTGTCTACCCAGTATGATATCAAAGTTGTTGTTCTTGTCAAAATTCATTATGGAAAAGATGTGCTCACACTCAATGCCACAAGAGGATACAATGATTTGTTCTAATATTCCAATCGGTTTCTCCATGTATCCATCTGCTGATTTTAGTCAAGTTTTCCTAAGAGCAGGCTTTTACCATTTTCCCACATACTCTCGGTTGCAATGGCAATTCCTGCCCCACTATCTAATATCACAACCATTTGTACTCCTTTGTACTCAAGTGGTAAGGTGGTGTTTCCTTCATCACCTTTACAGTAATCACCCACCTTATTTACTAGTACTGGCTTTGTTTGTGGCTTCTTAGGCAAGGTGTCATCCATGTTTTGTCTGCAAGTTGGTCATGTGAAGGAATTTTCAACCCCATCTTTTCCAAGTGTTTGTCCATTTGGCCCCATAGATGCTCAACTCTGAGAGATAAACTGTGCATTGTATAGGAGAAGACATCAATTTGTGCAAGCTCTTGGTATCTATCATTTTTGGTGTGGCTTTCCACTGATAAGGTACCATTTTAACCTCCGATTTTGTTTCAAGTTCTCCTATGAAAGATGGCAAAGTCTGTAGAGAGCGTGGTTTACTCTCTTTAGACGCGACAGACTCGACATCCCCATATAGAGATCGTATATCCCCTAGGAAAAATTCATGATCCATGTTTATATCAAGGATAGGTGCTAACTGTCAAGTAGCGCTACCATATTTTTGGTTTTTGATCGATTCCCATAAGGATTGTGGCCAGGGTTCTTCTACCGTCGGAATAGACATCACTACAACAACAACAACAACAACAACAACAACAACAACAACAACAACAACAACAACAACAACAACAACAACAACAACAACAACAACAACAACAACAACAACAACAACAACAACAACAAAATTGAATGGCAGTGCCAGTGTCCATCTCGAGACGCCTTGACTAGAATAAATGACCTCTTTTTTCTTATTCCCCTTTGAAAATCATACGATGCACTTGTATTTTGATCGGTCTCTTCATCCATATCAAGGTGACATGGTTGTGACTTGATTCATTCTCCCTATAAATATGAAAAAGAAGAATCATTTTAGAAAAATTCGCTCATGGATTGAAGCATTTCATTCACCAAAGGGAGACTTAATACTATATCTATTATTATACGCTCCTCATCTCAAGAGGAGAAAATAGGTTTTGAAGGAGACAACGTCAAAAGGAACGGCAAAGAAGATATTGCCTTTGGTTTTCCTTTGGTATTGTGATATGTATGACTAATGAATATGCCTTTTTTATCAAGACCACAAGCACTAAGCTAACCCTCTTCAAAACATTTTCTACTTGGGATTGTATGGTTATCGTAATAATGCAAGATGGAACATCTCCACTCACAATTGCAAATATGGCAAAAAAAACGAATGTAAGATGGAGATTCCTATGGCCAAATAGTTGGGAAGAATATATGTACTACAATATTGCAATATGTGCATAGTAATTTTGATGACCTGTGAGTTTTTCTACCCCCTTTTGCTCATCGTGTACCACAAGTTTTGTGTCACTTTGGAATAACTTAATAAAATTTCTTTAAATTTAACATTGTGCCTAGGTTTGTCAGTAAACCTTTTGCTTTCGTTGTGCGACATTCATAGCTTTGTTGATCTAAGCAAGTGGCTCATGTAGATCAAGACTATATTCACTACTTTGTAAAGATCTTTCCATGCATCTTCAACATAAGTGGGACTTATGATATGGCCTCTACCATACTATATCATCTAGCACATAGAACATTGAAACACAAAGTGTTCAATATCCATTTTCATTATAAGCCGTAAATTTATGTCTTGATATCATTTATGATGACTTGCATTCCTTTACACCCACCATAAGGTGGAGCATATGATTCCTACATAAGCTTCTACTGTAAAGAGTAAGTTTTTTATATATTAGAGCTATGGTAAAAAATATCATCTTTGAAATTAAAATTTGTTGCATTTTCATCTACCATAGTGGTAAGATCATTCTGGTATACTATCAAGACAACTTTAGACCACACTCTTTGTGAAAGTAGATTGGTTATAGAAAAGAGTTATCCAACTATATAAAAATAATTTTAGAAAAAAAATTTCCCACCTCATTTGCTTTTCTGATATGTTTTCTTAAGGCATTAATTTAAATGTTGAAGAGTGTTCCAAGTGAATATTCCATGCTTTAATGTCTTTGGTTGTTGATTTACAAACTCGATCCTTCACGCTTCATCCTAGAATTGTTTTCTTCTTTAAAAAGAGACAAAATTCAGGATCCAAGGACTTGATGAAAGCTCAAAAAGTCCTTTTAGACCTCTACTATGATGCAACAGATGAGTTAGAAGAACATTCAGCTACCTCAGATGATTTGGGGTCGGAAAAAGAACATGTGAGAGCTAAACTACTCATGAAAGAAGGGGAGGGAAAGTTTTTTGACTTTCCAAACCAGAAACCAAGAAGATAGAAATGGTATAGACAAAAAAGAGACACCAGAAATGTGAAATCTAGACCTATGGCATCAATGTCCAGTAGAACACAGTTCCTGATGCAGATAGATGCACATGATTATGTCAAGGACAAAATCACAGGTAGATATCCTTTAAATAAAGAACGTGCAATGACAAAAACATTGAGAAAACGATAAAGGAAACTCAAGAAAAGCCAAAAAAAAACAGGACAAAGGTTCAACAATGACACGGGTTGAGAGGAAAAAGAAGTATCAAGAGTTGAAAAAAGCTCTAAAGGAGATACATACGATCAAATTGGAAACCACAAAAAAGGATGGTACATATGTAATGAGTATTCCATCCCATTACAAGAAATATACTCTCTAGGATAAAAAATTCATAGTCAAACAACCTGTCAGGGAACTACAAAAATAGGGCGAGTCCTATGAAGAACCTCAAAACGCAAAAAAGATAGATCTCGCCAAACTGGGAGAAGAACCTAGACCTGCCTACATTAAAAATGACCTAACAGAAGAAGATGAAGAGATTTTTTTAAGCTTACTGAAAGAATACCGAGATATCTTTGCTTCATCTCTTATAAGGATCTCAAGGGTGTTGATCCAGAAATCTGTCAACATACCATACCCATGAGAGATGATGCAAAACCAAGTAGAGAAGGCCGAATTCATTTATGAAATTGAACACACAGATTGGGTGTCTCCAATAGTACCCAAGAAGAATGGGAAACTAAGGGTTTGTATCAACCTCAAGAAAGTGAATGCAGCTACCAGTAGGGACAACTTTCCTCTTCCTATCACTGAGCATGTTTTCAAACAATTTGCAGATAAAGAAGCTTGCAGCTTTTTAGTTGGATTTTTGGGATACGATCAACTTTTGGTTGACCCAAAAGATCAACATAAAACTACCTTTCCGACAGAATGGGATATTTTTACCTATCGGGTTATGCCTTTTGGGTTAACTAATGCTCCTGCCACCTTTCAAAGATTGATGAGCCATGCTTTTAAAGAATACTTAAGGAAATTCTTAGAAGTATATATGGATTATCTATGCGTACATTCATCAATCTAGGATGATCATTTTGAACACCCCAAAAAGGTATTCAAAAAATGTAGACTTTATAGGATTTGCTTAAATTCTGAAAAGTGCACATTTATGGGTGCACAAGGAAAAATTCTTGGACACATAGTGTCTAAAAATGGCATAGCTACTGATATGGATAAAATTCATGTTATTGTTGATTTTCCTAGACCAACAACAGTCAAGGGGGTCCAAGCCTTCATGGGACATTGTGGATATTACAGACGGTTTATTTACATGTACGCTATAATTGCAAAACCCATGTATAGCTTGATTACACACTTTGAATGGACTGATGAGTGTGAAGAATCCTTCATGAAGCTTAAGCAAGCTCTCACTTCAGCTCCAGTATTGAAAGCACCAGATTGGAATAAGATATTCCACATACATGTAGATGCTTCCAATTTTGCCATCGGATGTATACTAGCTCAACTAGGAGACGGAAAAATTGATTTTCCTATTTCTTATGCTGGCCAACATTTGAACATGGCGGAAAAGAATTATACCACCACCAAAAGGGAAGGATTAGGAATGATCTATGCCGTAAAAAAGTATAGACATTACCTATTATCAAACAAATTGGTGTTCTTTGTGGAACACCAAGCCTTATTGTACTTGGTCAACAAGCCATGCAACACAAGAAGAATTGTGAGATGGTTCATCATTCTTTTGGAATTTGATTTCACTGTAGTTGTAAAAAAGGGCACTACTCATCGAAGAGTAGATCATTTGTCTAGGATTATTTCAGGGTAACCACCTAAAGGAGTAGACAATGATCTACCAGATGCATATCTGTTCTCCACGGAAATGATACCTCGGTGGTAAAAAAATATGGTACCATTGATGACCATAGCTCAAGTGGATTTTCAAATACCACTTCCTATTACAATGGGATTAATTGAGCAATCGGCTATGTATCAATTACTAGCTGGGACACTATACAAAGGAAACTGAGATGGAATATTTCTCTTATGCATTAATCCTGAGGAGAAAACCCAATACCTAAGTCAAGCACATATTACCATAGTAAGACTTCACTTTGCAGAAGATCAAACTATGCGACGAATCTTGAGACTTGGAGTATATTGGCCAAGTATGAGGAATGATGTTCATTATTTTGTAAAGGATTGTCCTCAATGTTAAAAACAAACACCCATACCTCATGTAACATTGTTCCAAATGTCACATGTTCCTAAGTGGAGTAACTATCTAGTCACTTTGTTATCAACCCAAACATTTCCTGAGGATATGAGTAAACGCCGTCAAAGATCAATTGAAACAGAAGCAAGAGACTATGCTCTTATTGGAAACCAATTGTATTGGATAGGTAAGGATCAACATTTGCATCTTTGCGCAAATGAAGAAAAATATATTTCCATTATAGAACAAGCACATGCTGGATTAGCTGGACGTCACTTTTCTAGTGATACCACCACAACAACAATCTTAATTGCAGGCATATGGTGGCCAACACTTTTTGCAGATGCCAAGGAATATGTTCAAAGGTGTGATGCTTGCCAACGAGAAAAAATACCAACCTGTGTAGATAATATGTCCTTAAGACCAATGATGGGGGCTAGAGCTTTCGAAAAATGGGGTATAGACTTTGTTGGGCCAATACAACCACCTGCTTATAGAACCCAAGCTCAATATATCATTGTAGCTACAGACTATTTGACCAACTGGACCGAGGCTAAAGAAACTAAAAAAAATGATGCTAGAATCACTACCGCTGTAACATTTAATGGCCTAAAACCTTGTGTGTAGCGGAAATTAGCATGAACATAGTGGGCATTTCATTAGAATAGATTCCTAATGAGAATTACAAGAGTGCTTGGGTGGAGAGAGCAAAAAAAAGCATAACACATAGTTAGATAGCATCAACAATACTTTCAAAAGAGAGAGAACTTAAGCACTTGACAACAGTTGAGGACCGGATTTGCATGGAGCCGGTCCCTGCTCCAAAAGGCTTTGATTTATGGTTTCTCCCATCAAGAGAGACATTGTACAATACAATTCTTTGTGTTACTTCAAGACTAGCTAGTGCAATGAAGATGAAAGCTTCATGCACTAAGCAAAACACTTAGCAAACACAACATAATTTATCCCCGTTCTTAGACCCAAGACCTCACACACCTTTGAAGATGGTGAGAGCTAGCAGGGTATGAGAGTAGATTGAGAGGGAGAAGGAGTATCTTACGAGAAAGATGTACATCTCCTCACATAATCACTCATATTAGCATAGCTTAGCTTAGTAATTAGCTTGGTAGAGGAGATGAGCATGCATTGAAGCTTGGCTCTTGGTTGGATTTGCATCCACATGCCAAGAGTGTGTCGATGTAGGCTTCTATCTCACAAGCTTGGAGTAGGTGATGAGCTCTCCATTAAAGCTTGGGAAGAGATATTCTTCTCTTTATTCACACATGAGATTGTGTGTGTGTGTGTGATAATGCCTTGGAAAAATCAGCCCCCTCCCTCTCTTGGGCGAGCCCTCTTGCTATTTGCTCTTGCTCAACCCTCATTGGCCCTCCCCAAGTCAAGCCAATGACTATTAAGCAGCATAAGTGATAGCCTTCTGACATGTGTCCCCCTTTCCCCTTTTGTGAGAGCTTTAGGTTAATTAATAATTCAATTAAACTCTCATTGGACCCCTTTGCCTCCTAGCCAATAGGAATCAGGAAAGCCATTGGGCTGTTGAATGCTCATTGGACCCCTTGGGAGACTGTCCAATAGTCTTCTAGAGGACTTAATTCTCATTGGTTCTTTTATTAAGTGTTTTTAAATTAATTAAACTAGATTTACTCTAGCCTAATTCTCATTGGTCCACCTCCAAGGCCATCCAATAGAAATTGGGTACACCTTGTGGGCATCTAGCCTAGGGAGCTGACATGTGTCCCTCATTCCCTTTGTGTAAAGGGGGCTTGTGTGTGTGTGTGTGGCTTTCTCTCTCATCCCCTACATGCTAGGCTCGCCCCCTCCTATGTAGGGATATGCAAAGACTTTTTTGGTCACACACAAAGCATCCAATTCCCTTAAGGTTGACCTTTGGACACAACCTTTGAATTTTGGAACCTTAGCATTTTGGAAGTCTTAATGGGCTGAACCTTAGGGTCTTTTTAGCCCATTGTTGCACATGGCTCTTTTGCAGATGGCCCCCCCTTTGGATCCCTATTTTCCCTCCTTTGGATCCCTACTGTGTGGCCGGTCTGCTAGCTTAACCAATATTCTAGCTTTTTCTCCCCTGGCACTTCCCCATATTAAATGATCAGTTTAACATGAGAGAATCATTTAGGAGAATTAGATATTGATTATTATGACATTACCTCTCTCTTGAAATCATAGTCATCCTCGACTATGGTGTAGAGAAGATAAAGCATATTCATGAGTCCTTTTCTTAGCGGGTAGAGGATCCCTATGTTACCCTACGACATCATTCCACAATGGATGACTAGTCCATTTGGTGCTTGAGAGCCTGAGGCTGCCGCAAGCATGTCTGCACATTAGTCCTATCAGTCTTCCATAGTAGAGTGACAAGCTCTACTTGGTGTTTGGGAGATGTCGTCTCAAAAAACTTGATCTAAGCATGCATACTACTTAATTTTTGTGCACAATAAAGAAAAAGAGAGTCTTATAAGACAAAAAAAACTTTGTTCATTTTTAACATTTTGTACATTTGCTTACTCTTGGGAAGCATTGTAAGCATTGACAAGGTTTAGGTTATCCTTTAATTGTATGCCTTGCATCCATCTAGCATCTTCAAAAGGATAATTCTTAAACTTAATAAGATATCGTCGGGGGATAGTCTTACCGCCTCTTAATACCTTGTCTTCATGTCGGAGAATGGACTCGGGCTGCAGCACCTCCTCTTGGTCCTCGATCTCTGGTGGGTCTTCAATAGTTGGTTCTTGAGGTGGCTCTCCTTTGTAAGGCTTTAATAGGCTCACATGGAAAGCATTGTGTATGAGCCAATGATTGGGAAACTTGAGTTGATAGGGCATCTCATTGATTGGCCTAAGAATCTGAAAGGGACCATAGTACCTTTTTGCTAGTTTAGCATAGTACTTTTGGTGTCCTATAGGATTCTTGCCCGTCGTGTGCCTTAATCGAGCCTTGGGAAACTTTAATAAGACCCAATCATTTTCTTTAAAGGTTTGGGCTCTTATGTGCTTGTCAGCAGCAGCCTTTTGCCTTTGCTGTGAGATAGAGATAGCATCCTTAATCTTTTGAAAAGATTATTGTAGGTCTTGGCTATACTCATCTGCAGCGAAGATCTTCCCATGTACCTTAAGTAGCAAGGGACTTTTTGATCTCCCCTCAATTACCTCGAAAGGTGCTTTTCACGTGGAATTATGTACAATGTTATTGTAAGCATAATCCACTAAGGGTAAGTACTTCTCCCATTGGGATCTTTGATCTACTTTCGTTACATAGGCTTTTAGTAGATCGAGAATTGTTAGGTTAGCTATTTCACTTTGGCCATCCGTTTGTGGATGATAGGCCGAAGAGAACTTTAGCCTTGTTCCTAAATTCTCAAAGAGACCCTTCCAGAAATTACTGGTCATTCTAGGATCTCTATCTGACACTATAGACATTGGCAAGCCATGGTACTTGAAAATTTGTGAAATGAAGAGGGTTTCCATTTGATGGGCTTTGATAGTCTTTTTGACAGGTATAAAATGAGCTTGTTTACTGAACCTGTCTACTATCGTCCATATTCCCCGTATTCCCATGGATAGACTTAGGCAATCCAAAGATGAAATCCATGGATATGCTCTCCCATGGTGAATTAGGGATTGGCAAGGGTTGAAGAAATCCAAGTTGCTTCCCTCTATCACATTTTGTCTTTTGTCATACCACACATTTAGAAACATACTCTTTTATGTTCACTTTCATGGTAGGCCAATAGAAATATGTTTTAATTCGCTTTAAGGTAGACTGAATCCCTCTATGCCCCACATACGGTGGAGCATGAGATTCATACATTACTTGCTCACATAGTGAGTTAGTAATGCATAGTCTATTTCCATAGAGAAGATAACCATCTTGTAAAGTAAATGGTTCTTCTTTCTTCCCTAATGCAAGGGCTGAAATCACATCTCTAAAATCGGGATCAATAGCGTGCTCATCTATCATTGAAGATAGATCATTGTGAGTTGCTATGGAAACCGCATTCACTCTCGGCTGTCTTGAGAGTGCATCAGCTACTTGATTATGCTTGCCAGCAATGTGAGCAATATGAAAATGAAATTGCGAAAGGAAATTTTCCCACCTCATTTGTTTGTCGGAGAGCTTGGTCTGCGTCATGAAGTACTTAAGACTTTGGTGATCCGTTCGCAGAATGAAAGGAGTCCCCAATAAATAGTGCTTCCATGAGTCTAAGGCATGTAGAACTGCAAGGAGTTCCTTTTCGTATATGCCTAGAGCTTTCTCAACGGGGTCGAGCCTTCAACTCTCATAGCCTATGGCGTGCCCTTCTTGGAGCAAAACAGCTCCAAGGCAATCACCACAAGTATCACATTGGACCTCAAATGGTTTTGAGAGATCTGGTAGTGTAAGCACAAGTTGAGAGATAAGCTTTTCTTCAAGCTTTTTGAAAGCATTGTTCTCCTTAGCAGACCATGTATACCTAACGTTTTTCTTTGTTAGATCATGTAATGGTCCGGCAATTTGTGAGAACTTTTCTATGAAGCATCTATAGTATGCACACATACCTATAAATCTTCTTAGTTCATGAAGATTCCTTGGTTTAGGCCATCCTTTTATTACCTCTAACTTTGATGGATCCATTTGGATGCCATCTTGAGAGATAATGTGACCTAAATACTGAACCTCTTGCAAGAAAAATTCACTTTTCTTTCGATTAATATAAAGTTTATTCTCTTAAAACTTGAAATATTACCTGGAGGTGTTGCTTGTGTTCGTCTAATGAATTAGAGTAGATGATAATATCATCAAAGAACACTCCAGTGAAGGTTCAATGAGTCTTGAACAGCTTCTCCATCAAGCGGTTGAATGTGGCTGGTGCATTGGTCAAGCCGAAAGGCATGACAATGTATTCGTAAAGACCAAATGTGGTGCGAAATGCGGTCTTTACAATGTCTTGATCAACTATCCTTATTTGATGATAGCCACTTTTTAGGTCAATCCTACTGAAGTAGGTCGATCCTTGTAGCTTATCAAATAGGTCTTCTACCCATGGAACGGGAAACCTATTCTTGATAGTGATCCTATTTAGTGCTCTTAGTCAACACACATACGATATGTGCCGTCTTTCTTTTGCACTAATAGCACAGGTGAGCAAAATGGAGATGAGCTAGGCCTTCTCAACTAACTCATGGACTTGCCGCATAATCTCCTCTTGTTGAGCTTGAGAAACTCTATAAGGAGGTTTATTAGGCGGTGAACTTCCTAGAAGAAGTTCAATTGCATGGTCATCTCATTACCTCGTTTAGGAGGTAACTCACAAGGGATGTCATCAATAAAAACATCTTGAAACTCCTTGAGAAAATTGGATAACTCTAATTCCTTTTGGTTGCTTTTATTTTCTTTTGCTAAAGCATTAGGTTCATTTTGAGAATCTTTAACAAAAATCATGTACACGGAAATAGAGCTCTTTATTGACTTGTTGAAAGCTAGTGTATGTACAATGGGGATAGTGTTACCCATTTCCTTAGCATCTATATACATGTCTTTTTCCCTGAACTTAAAGGAGATTCTCCTTTCAGGAAATTTAACATTGGCAGCCAGGCGGTCAAACCATGGTGCCCCTAGCATTACATCCTCATGCTTGAGAGGAGAGATAAAGAAGTCCTCTTTGTCCACATAGCTTTGAACATGAAGCCTCAATTTCCCGATTAAGGGAGTGACTGAAGCTTCTTGCTCCTTGAAAGCACTGTCTGCGGGTAGGACATCTCCCATCTCGTAGGCTTGTATGCCTAGCTTGGTGGCCAACTCTATAGATATAAAATTGTGAGTAGAACCAGGGTCAAAGAGAATAAAAGCATCATGTTCTCTTACCTTTCCCCAAGCATGGCATAGAGGAGATCCTTTGTGGTGAGTTTGGTGAGTCTCCTCCTCTTGGATTTCAACCAAGGAAGCTCTAGGAGGATCTTGGCGGTTGTTCTTTGGGGACAAGCGCGGTACGCATGCCCTTGTTCGCCACACTTGAAGCACCGGTTATCCTTGAGATAACGCTCAAGCTCTTCAGGAGAGAGTTTGTTCTTACCTTTGTAAACTCCCTTCTCTTTAGCTTTGTAGGAGTTGCCCTTAGGAGACTTTTGGACATTGTCCTCCCCTTAGGCTCATTGGAACCCTTGTTTTTCGGGGGCTTATTATTTCTTTTAGCCCCCATTTGGAAATTGATTCGAGAGGCCACCATAGTATGGTGTATTAACGCCGATATGGTACGTGGCCTTTGGGAGTTGACATACTCCGCCATTTCTTCGGTTAAGCCCGCACAAAATTGTTGCTTTTGCTCTCCAAAATCCAACTTTTTGAAGACAGTGGCTTTGAGTTGTAGGTCCCAAAACTTGTTTACATATTTGTGGATGGATTCATAGGGAGAGAGCTTTAGGCTTCGCCATTCGGTGAGTACTTTGTCTTTGGCATCGGTGGCCAAAAACTGCTTCATAATGGAAGCTCTTAAAGATTTCCATGTTCGTGGAGCTTCACCGTTGGCTCGTAGGCTAGACCACCATTGCCCGGCGGACTTTTGAAAGTGCATAGCTACATGCCGTAGCTTAGAGGACTCCGTGAAGCCCTCATCTCCAAACGCCGCATTGAACTGTTGGATAAAGGCCAAGACTTTGTCCGTAGCACCAAAGGTACCATCATAGGTAAGGAAAGAGATGCTCTTCCCTCCCTCTTTGAATTTCTTCAACTTGGACGACCTCTTCCATGCGGCATAGGATTTCCTATGGCCTATTCTTTTTGATGGTTCAAAGGTTGCACCATCACTTTCTTCAGAAGGTGAAGAATTTGAAGAAGGTGGAGAAGAGGGTGACCTCTTTCTTGCCTTTTTCTTGTCTTGATCTTCGTTGTCTTCACCACCATCACTTTCATAAGAGGAAGAGGATGAAGAAGATGGAGAAGAGGGTGTCCTCTTTCTCACCTTTTTCTTCTCTTGCTTTTTATCATCCCTCTTTGAATTATGGCGTGGAGAAGAGTGTGATGGTCTTCTCCGCTTTGGTGGTGATGGAGAGCGTTTAGCCCGCCGTCTTCGTGGAGTCATCTCTGCCGAGGTGGCGGGAGACTCACTTATTTCTTGTTCCTTCGGTGGAGGCTCTTGAGTTCTCCTTTGGGAAGGAGATGCATCATCAAGAAGTAAATTCTGGAGCCCTTCGTACGGATTCTCTTCTTCTTCCCGAATCGGAGAGAGACCTCTTTTGGTAGTCTCACAAGGAGGCTTCCTAGGTGTTCTCTCGTCATGGTGATGAGCTTGGATAATCCCGTGAGCACGGAGCTGCTGTTGCACTTCACTTTGGAGAGATGGATTGCCCATGGCTTGTTGAAGCCTAGAAACAAGATAATTAACAAGCATTGAAGCATCATTAGTAGCTTGCTCATGAGCAAAATCAAAGTTATAAACATTAATTTTACTCTCTTTACTATTGTCAGCCATTCTAACAACTTTTAGGTGTAAACTTTTTAGGTGTACTTTGGCACTTCAAGCCCTAGTTGCTACTCATCTTTACCCCTTTAAAAAAAGCACTCAAGCTACTGTACTCGTGGCTCGAATACCATTAATTGCAAGGAATAGAAGAGAGGGTCTTTCAACACCATAACAACACCGGCTCATGTCAAGCTTCTAATAGCTCAATAGTGGTTAAGCCGTAGGCAAGCCCTGTAGGACTCCACTATTAAGACCATAGATCTCGACGGTGATGCCCCGTTAACTGCACGAAGGCAGGCGCACTGCAAGGCTGAAAAATCCCTATTCTACTTACTCACATGCAATTAATAATACCAACCATTTATAGCTAGCATGAGGACCTCCCTTCTTGAGCAAGAAAAGAGAAACCTTGTGCTTTGATACCAATGTAACATTTAATGGCCTAAAAACTTGTGTGTAGCGGAAATTAGTATGAACATAGTGGGCATTTCATTAGAATAGATTCCTAATGAGAATTACAAGAGTGCTTGGGTGGAGAGAGCAACAAAAAGCATAACACCTAGTTAGATAGCATCAACAATACTTTCAAAAGAGAGAGAAAGTAAGCACTTGACAACAGTTGAGGACCGGATTTTCATGGAGCCGGTCCCTGCTCCAAAAGGCTTTGTATTATGGTTTCTCCCATCAAGAGAGACATTGTACAATACAATTCTTTGTGTTCCTTCAAGACTAGCTAGTGCAATGAAGATGAAAGATTCATGCACTAAGCAAAACACTTAGCAAACACAACATCAATTATCCCCGTTCTCAGACCCAAGACCTCACACACCTTTGAAGATGGTAAGAGCTAGCAGGGTATGAGAGTAGATTGAGAGGAAGAAGGAGTATCTTACGAGAAAGATGTACATCTCCTCACATCACTCATATTATCATAGCTTAGCTTAGTAATTAGCTTGGTAGAGGAGATGAGCATGCATTGAAGCTTGGCTCTTGGTTGGATTTGCATCCACATGCCAAGAGTGTGTCAAAGTAGGCTTCTATCTCACAAGCTTGGAGTAGGTGATGAGCTCTCCATTAAAGCTTGGGAAGAGATATTCTTCTCTTTATTCACACATGAGATTGTGTGTGTGTGTGTGTGTGTGTGTGTGTGTGATAATGCCTTGGGAAAATCAGCCCCCTCCCTCTCTTGGGCGAGCCCTCTTGCTATTTGCTCTTGCTCAACCCTCATTGGCCCTCCCCAAGTCAAGCCAATGACTATTAAGCAACATAAGTGATAGCCTTCTGACATGTGTCCCCCTTTCCCCTTTTGTGAGAGCTTTAGGTTAATTAATAATTCAATTAAACTCTCATTGGACCCCTTTGCCTCCTAGCCAATAGGAATCAGGCAAGCCATTGGGCTGTTGAATGCTCATTGGACCCCTTGGGAGACTGTCCAATAGTCTTCTAGAGGACTTAATTCTCATTGGTTCTTTTATTAAGTGTTTTTAAATTAATTAAACTAGATTTACTCTAGCCTAATTCTCATTGGTCCACCTCCAAGGCCATCCAATAGGAATTGGGTACACCTTGTGGGCATCTGGCCTAGGGAGCTGACATGTGTCCCTCATTCCTTTTGTGTAAAGGAGGCTTGTGTGTGTGTGTGTGTGTGTGGCTTTCTCTCTCATCCCCTACATGATAGGCTCGCCCCCTCCTATGTAGGGATATGCAAAGACTTTTTTGGTCACGCACAAAGCATCCAATTCCCTTAAGGTTGACCTTTGGACACAACCTTTGAATTTTGGAACCTTAGCATTTTGGAAGTCTTAATGGGCTGAACCTTAGGGTCTTTTTAGCCCATTGTTGCACATGGCTCTTTTGTAGATGGCCCCCCCTTTGGATCCCTACTGTGTGGCCAGTCTGCTAGCTTAACCAATATTCTAGCTTTTTCTCTCGTAGCACTTCCCCATATTAAATGATCAGTTTAACATGAGAAAATCATTTAGGAGAATTAGATATTGATTATTATGACAACCGCATTCTTATACGAGTATGTATTCACAAGATTGGACTGTCAATAGAAATAGTCATTGATAGGGGAACTAAAACCATATTAGGTAAAGTGAGAAAAGCCCAATTCCCAGATTGGACAGCTTTCAATATATCATGTACAAGGTGTTGACGTTATGTACTAGACTAAACATTTGAAAGAAACATTGGCCAATAAAAATTATGGTTTTGGGTGGTTGCACCATCAAGAGACTAGTACATTGATTCCATTTTCATTGTTTATACTCTATTGTCCTACCTACAACTTATCTTATCATGGAGACATTGGTTTGAAGGCCCATAACTTGTTCAAGCTAAGGTCAAATGGAGTACCTAAATTTTTAATTCAAGGTCCACCACTTGTCCAAGCTAGCACCCATTGAGAAATAAACACATTTGTACATGACATCAAAGCAACACACACCTCTAATCTAGAAATTCTTCACTTAAGGTACAAGCCATTTATAAAATGTGTAGCATATGTCAATTGCAACATAGGAGGGCTAGTTTCAAGGTGCATTTGTCTAAGATAGGCTATGGAGCAATGCAAAGTCCACTTCTTATCTAAGCTACAATTAGTGAAAGGGTAAGCAAACGTGTTTACAGAAATTTTTCTCTAAGTACTTCTCCATTGCAACATAGAAGGTTTAATTTGAAGTTCAAGAAATTATACTAAAAACATATATAGTCAAATTAATACTACACACAAGAAAACATTAAATATGTTATTTTATAACAAATTGGAGAAAACCCTAATAAAGATATGCATGCATACATTGACATCTCAATACATGCACTTAGACTCCATGGTTTTCCTCTAAGTATATTTTAGTTTCCAAAACTCTCTTACATGGAGGATGTAAAATAACCATTCTTGATTCAAACATTTTTCTCCACAAACAAGGTCTCTCACACAATTCAAAGTCCATGATTTCTTTTCTCCCAATGCAAACAATTAGACTTTATATTTTTCTTTCAAAGACTTGTAGGTTCTGAAACTCTTTTATATGAAGGACACAAAAATAAATGTTTTAGGCAAACATGCATGCCAAGACCAAGATATTTCTTGCACATCCATGAATTCTCCATTCCATACTTGTAAGGTTTATTTTGATATCAAACATAAGTTTCTCCTAGTTACAAATGGATGCAACCTTGATATGGAATGATATAGAATCGCTAAAGAACAAAAATAAATATTTTTAATAGATCATGATGAAACAGAACCATAATCTAGTAAAATGAGTCCCCAAAAACAAGGTGTAATCTAGAACTACATTGAAATCTCCTTAGACTTGAATACACTCTAGTAATATAGTGAAGTCACCTTAGACTAGGGTACAGTTGATCGACACATTTTTGTTCTAAAGTAGGATGCTTTGTCATTACATTGGATTCTCCTTGTAATTGGATACACTCTAGTAATACATGGAAGTCCTCTTAAAGTAGATTGCACTCCATTACAAGTCCCTTAGAACAGAGCACGATCCATCACATAGGATTCTCCTTATAATAGTATACACTTGACTAATACGTGGAAGTCCCCTTAGAGAAGGGTGCACTCCGTGTGCAAATAATTTTCTTTATAATAGGATACCATGTAAAATACATGCAAGTCCCCTTAGAGTAGGGTGCACTCCATGCAAGTGTTCATCAAATTGACACATCTTTGTTTTAAAATAACCTTTGAATTATATAGTAATACAAATACACATCATACTAAAAGGACATCATCTGGCCATAAAAAGGATCATTGTCAACCTTGTTTAATGTTATCGCCTTGACACATATACATGAACGACATGATTTGTCTCAAGATCACTATACTGATTTACAATTGTGTTACGGGTATAATTTCTGTTGTCTCTTGCATACAACCATCCAAGTAACCATGGAATAATTGTTTCTTGCAAGAATCTTTGAGGCTGCTCAGGTGTTTGCCTCCACATCTTTGGAAATATAAGATATGTTCCTGGCATATTCCACATCATCCTATATGGACTATCATTAAAAATCAAGGTATTCTTTGCATCCAAGTCCCTAAATATCTTCCAAATATCGCTCAAGTTTTTATGATAAACCCTTCTAAATCCTAACATGATGTTTGTATTTTGGTAACACTTGTTACTCAAAAAGATCTTGAACTTGCTATAATGCTTTGGGAAACATTTTTGTGTGATGTATTGCACTCTTATTAGGTTATAGCAACTCCATATCCACAACTCAAAGTATTCACCACAGAAATCCAAAAACATTTTTGCGTCTAGGCGCACCGCATGATAAACTTCATATTTGTCCTCCACAAGACGCATGTGTTGATCCCAAGATGGCATAGAATCTCCATGTTTTGTTTCAACTGTCTTCAAAAGCAGTCCTTCAAGGTCCAAAACAAGCACTCTTTTGATATTCTTGACAGGAAGTGGCAGGCGACAAGGAGGTGATTGATATATACGACAAGGCCTTGGATGAGGTTTGTTGGGTGCTTCAAACCTTCCTTCAAATCATGCCTACAAATAGTCGACCCACTTTCTTGTAGTGATGACTCTGCAATTGAAAAGCAAGAACTTTATTATGTTTCAAAGAATACAAATAGTTTCTACATTTTCTACATTGTGCTATTATTAGATGCCAAAGTCCATCTTCACCTTCCTTATTTGCTATAAACAAATTCCAATTGAAACTTTACAAAGCTTCACCATTTCTCCAAGCTATGCTTCTTTGAATCATGGAGAAAAGTAAGGTCTACCACCTAGCTAGGCTAGGCTAGGCTCCACTATGAATGGGAAAAAAGTAAGATCTACCATAGGTCCAAACTAGGATTGATGATGAGGGGTCTCTTGTTTCAAGGTCTACCACTTGTCTAAGCTACACTTCATACAATATAGTGGTGGATAGCTAGACGGGATTGGGAATGGGAGAAAAGGTGCAAGGTCCACCACCTGTCCAACCTCTTAGGATCTTTGTTAAATGTTTTCCTTCTCACTACATGGAGGACTTGTGATATGTTTCCCATGAGGGGCTTTACCAATTTTTTCTTTTTTTTGAGACCTGCAAGAAGAAACAAAAAGAAAAATTTGATACCATGCACATGTATATTCAAGTATGTGAAACAAGGTTCAAGTCATAAAAAAGGTACCTTAGGGGTGTGTTTTATTTAGCCTTTAATATTGTTCTCAGCTTTGACCTTATTTATATAGGCCTTTGCAGTGGTTGCCTTCAATGGTCCCTTTGTAGTACATCCCAATTGCCTAGCTAGATTGATCAACTGTGGTGCCTTCATGCTTTTAATAGTTGTACCTTGCTTTTCCAATATCTCTTGTATTTGGAATCATCTGATGTCATTGTTGTCTATTTAATCACTTGCTCGATTGTGTTTGCCTTCAAGGATAGCTTCACCTTTGTCATATTTTGCAGAGTTATCCTTCTTGTAAAGAACACCTTGGCTGACCAAGGATCTTTTTTTTGCTTCCAATTATCTTTGATTTCTTTATATTCACTCTCATTTCTCAATGCTGGCTGTCTGTAACGATTAGAGGCAATGGAATTCCGCACATCCCTTGTCTCATCCAGCTCAAACAAGTAGGGAAGCAACTCCTCCAAGAGCATATTGTCAACCAGTTTTTCACCATTAAATTGGGATGGAAAAATACAATTGCTTGCAGGCGAAATGCATCCCTTGTAAGGAGAGTCATCAATAAGAAATGTTCTTCGTGGGTCACATTCATACCCCATGGAAATTTTAGCTAGAGGCTTGAACATTGCCTCAACGGTTGGATTGTCAGGTCTAAATAATTTATTGCTTTGACAAGTGTAGCAACCTTCTTGATTCCAAATTGCAAAGAAAGTCAATGCACCTTTTGCTAATCTCTCTAGTGCTTTAAGAATTTGAAGCACATTGTTCCTAGTAGCCATCGACCAAATTGCAACATTAAACCTTTGTAATATAGTCTTCAAGAATTGGATGCAACCTGGCCTAAGTATAATATATCTTTTTGGATCTAGTTGCACTGACTAGTGGTGTGAGGACGGTTGAGGGGAATGTTTCAATAGTAGACCATTTAAGTCCAAAATAATTATGAGTATGGATTTCTCAACATCTGCACTAGATGAAGTAGCAACAAATGGAAATGGTTCTTGAGCAGACATTTTAGTCTCTTTTGAAGTAGGTTGTATTGTTGGAGTAGGCATTTCTTTATTCTCACTGGTGCAAGCTTGCTCAAGGTGCACATCACCAGACATTGGTATAGATGTATCATCCACCTTGGGCACGTCAGAAATAATAGAATCAAGGGGTTCAACAATTGCGGACTCAACCACAGGGGCCTTATCTATCCCAATTTGCGAATCTAAAAAACACAAATAACATTGGTTTCTCAAAAATCACTAGAATTTAAATCACCAATTTTAAACATGTGGAAGTCGAACTTAGGAGTTTATTCAAGCTAAAATAAATATCATAATCCTTGCAACTATTGGTACACAAGGCAACACTAGTCTATACTACAATCTTTTGTGGCAAACTTGTACACCCTACACTTTAATAAATATTGAATACTGAAGGCCACATAAAGTTAACAACAACCATGATTCACTTGATTGAGATTTGATCCATTTAAAGTCATATTATCCCATGTAATTAAGACTTCTATCCATATAAATACTTGAAAACATCAAATAAAGTCATAGTCAACAAACTATGTGTCTCCTCATTCAAGTCGACCAATAGTCTCAACACATGCATAGCCATAACCTCTTGATTTAATGTCTAAAGATAAGCCTTTATCCAAAGGTGTTAATTTTGGACATTTTGGACATTCGTACGATGAGAGGTATTTTTGTAATCCAGCATGTTTCCCTTTTCTACAAATTTACAAATCTATTCGTAGTTAATCTGTCTCTTCATCTATATTCTCAATAGAGACCTTAATAGAAGCAAGGTCTACCACTTGTCCAAGCTAGTGCAAGGAAGTGGCTATTGTTTTAAGTCTACCACAATTAGACACCACGGAAGGTTCACCACCACACTTGTTTGAATTAGCCTCCATGGAAGGTCCACCACTTGTCCAAGCTATATGGGGTTTTTTGAAGGTCTAACACACTTCTTGAGATTGGGATCTATGTATGGTTTACCTACCCATGCTAGGCTTGAAAGTATAAAATAAAGGGGATAGTACGAGGTCTAAAACTTATCAATTCAAGCTCTTAAGCCTAGGCTACTGATTTTTAAAAAATCTAAGGATTCATCACTCAAAATTTATAAGATTATTCTCTACATTTAAACCTTTAATTCTTAAAGATGAAAAAGATGGACTCAAAAAATACTACATAAAACAAAAGCTAACATTAAGAGTATCAAATCAACAAGAATAGATGTTAAAATAGACAAGAAGTTCAAAACATACATCCTTCCATTTCCAAGTAGACCTCCATTGACAAAGGAGTTTGGTCTTCTTCTCCTTCTTCTTCTTGTGGAGAAATCTCTTCTCTGATGGGCACATCGTAAGCTAATTGCAAAGTAGGTCGTTGATCTTGAAGGCTAGCCCACTTTTCTATATCAGCATGGGCCTTAGCGAATTTGAGAAGCCTGATTGCTAAGGTTCCTTGCTCTTGCACGCTCTCAACTAAGCAGATGACATATTTTTTTGTTGTAATCCTTCTTGTGCAACCAGAGAGCCATCATTAAAGAGATCTACAAGCTTGCGATCTTCAAAACAGTATGTATGAATGTAGTGCTTGACGAAAACTCTTTTTTTGGCTTCCAAATATTGAAGATCTGACATGCCTTCATTTTCTACTTGAAGCAAAGAACAATCAATTGGCAGGGGATGTTGTTCTGATCTCCTTCTCAGGTCTTCAAATGAATTACCTTGTCCCATGAAGGAAATAACCACAAGGAATTGAATTGCTCCTTTGCAAGGTGCTAATGGAAAGTGATGCAAGACATCACAACAATGGTACTTATCTCCCATACTCTGGAATGCACATTGCAATTTTGTGAGTTTAGAGAAATCTATAAATGCAAGAAACACAAATCCACGATCAATTGAGCCTCCAGAAATAGCCAACATCCCATCCAAAGTATTGATAAATATCTCCTCACTCCACTGCAAGTTGTCCCCAAAGTGTTTTGTCAAGTCTAAAATGCATAAGCCAATAGGAATTTGGTTGTTGAAGTGGCGCTTCAAGTAGAGATTTCCTTCCATCTGTAGGTTCACCACATAAATGGACCATGGCAAATCAAGAGACTCAATTTTCTCCTTGTGAAGGTGAATTTTCCATTGCATGTACTTTATAGCTTCATCTGAAAAATCCATTTTCTTTGTTCCATGCTTCAAGCTATTTTTGATCCATTGCTCACATAGCATTAGAATGGTTTTATAAAATGTATCATTGATGTTATACATGCTGACTATTTCCTCATAATCTTTACATGGTGATGACTCATTCAGAGCATTGAAGCCTTCAAGAAGTGCGTCTTGAATGAGTTTGTCTTGTTTGAGTTGCTTGATTCGATCATACATATCAATTACATTACCATCTTTTGCACTCTTTGACAATAAAATCTTCTCATCTTTAATTTCTTCTTGAATGATCTCTACCTTTGATTCCTCAAGACCGCAAAGAATTTTGAATACCATTGTTGGGGGTTTCTTGTTCTCCTCCTCAAGCCTTTTAATAATTTCTAGCCAACAATCATAAACTCGATCAGAATATGTAACCATGTGTGCCTGTTTAGCAATCCAACTTGCTCCTGCACTCATTCTTGCCAATCGAAGAAAAGTCTAGAAAGAAATATAACACCAAATGAGAAGATTGAACTAAAGTGTTCAATTAAAGACAATAAGAAAGAAGAACAAAGACACTCACATCCCATCCAACACAAGATATATGTCCCTCTGCAACTTCAGTTGCTGCCTTTGATGGTCGTCTTGAATAGATCCATTGACATCGCAAATGCCACAATATTTGACTGTAAGGTTGGTTGACATACAATGCTTTAGCCTCCTAATTTGCAATGGCAGATATAGCAGTTGCAACCATTGAAGGAGCATTTACAACAATACGAGCCTTTCAAAATTTATACACGTCAATCAATCTTTGAAATATCTCATTGTTTTTTTGTTCATTGTGTGAAGCAAAACTTTTGCGGCATAAATTGAATGTTGGCCATCAAGAATCCAATAATGATAATCTTGTAGTTTGCCCTCTTGTACCTCTTCTGCTGCCAAAGGTGTACCCTTCTTTGCCTTTGCATTTTGAACAGGCATTAAATATGCACACACACTGCAGGCTTAGTTGTACTCCGGCAAAATCCAAATAGCATGCTTTCAGCATGTTTTCCATCAATAGTACGTACATTATAGTGATCAGGAGTCAGCCAACAATTTTGAATAGGGATATCAAACTCCTTATATTGGAAAGGAAAATAGATTATATACTTATTCATTCCACCTGTATCTTTTCCTTGTCCTTTCATGGCCTCTACCTCTAGAGCTTCTGGATCCACGATTCTCATCTTGGGCGTGAACCTTGTGTTGAGGATGCTAGAGATGCATTGTCTACATCCAAAATAGAACTAGTCTCCTTGAGTGCTACTTTTTGCACTTTGACTTTCTTGTTTATAGGTGGTCGTGAAGCTTTCACCTTATTTCCCTGTAGTGTGGCTATAATGGAGCTTTGAAGTTGATCTGCTGTGACACCTTGAGTTAACTCTTTAATCTTCCATCCTTGAGAAAACATTGTCTCATCTTTATTTTGAGACATGCGTGAAAATGCATATGCTCCTGGAGATAATTGGAATTCTTGATTCATTGGGACTACAATATCAATGCATTCTACCTGTGGATGACCATCAACTGTAGAGATAGAGGCTTCCACTACTTGGCCAACATCTTCAAATAGACTATCATTCTCTTTCTTTGCAATAAATAGATGCACCTTATGAAATTGTGCACCCCCCACACCATGTATATGCAGATACCAATTCCTTTGATCATTGCAAATATAGTCAATTGAGATAGCCACCCTTGTAACATGTCTTCTTGGTGCCATATCTTCCTGAAAAAAAAAAAACAAATAATATAGTCCACCACTTGTCCAACCTACTTCCAAGGTGGTTTGTAGGTCCACCACTTGTCCAAGCTAGCTCTACTAAAACAAGCTATCTCTATTGTTTCAAGGTCAATGTTTGAATGGAGTGTAGCTACTATGTCTTTTAGCATGAATGGTTTGGGGCAAAGGTCCACCACTTGTTCAACCTACTATCCATTGTGTTATGGAAAATTTAGCCCAAGGTGACTTGAAGGTCCACCACCTGTCCAAGCTAGCTCTATTGGTGTTGGACCTCTACCCCAAACTAATCATTGTGTTATGGAGGTTTTAGCCTAGTGGTTTAAAAGTTCACCATTTGTCCAAGCTAGCTATATTGAATGGTCCTATCTCTATTGTTTGAAGGTCATATTCTGAATGGAGTGTAGCTACTAGATTTATTACCATGGATGGTTTGGGAGAGAGGTCCACCACTCGTCCAACCTACTATCCATTGTGTTCTGGAGGTTTTAGCCAAGGTTGGTTTGAAGGTCCAACACCTATCCAAGCTAGATAAATTGCACAAAGCTATCTCTATTGTTTCAAATTCAATGTGTGAATGGAGTGTAGCTACTTTTTTTTACTACCATGGATGGTTTGGGGCAGAGGTCCACCACTTGTCCAACCTACTATCCATTGTGTTATGGAGATTTTAGCCCAAGATTTTTTGAAGGTCCACCACCTATTCAAGCTAGCTCCATTGACAGAAGATATCTCTAATGTTTCAAGGTCAATGTGTGAATGGAGTGTAGCTACTTTGTTTACTACCATGGATAGTTTGGGACAGAGGTCCACCACTTGTCCAATCTACTATCCATTGTGTTATGGAGGTTTTAGCCCAAGGTTGTTTTAAGGTCCACCACCTGTCCAAGATAGCTCTATTGAAAGAAGGTATCTCTATTATTTGAAGTTCAATGTGTGAATGGAGTGTAACTACTATGTTTATTACCATGGATAGTATGGGATAGAGGTCCACCACTTGTCCAACCTACTATCCATTGTGTTATGGAGGTTTTAGCCCAGGGTGGTTTCAAGGTGAACCACATGTTTAAGCTATCTCTAATGTTTCAAGGTCAATGTGTGAATGGAGTGTAGGTATTATCTCTATTACCATGGATGGTTTGGGGCATAGATCCATAGCTTGTCCAACCTACTATCCCTTGTATTATGAAGGTTTTAGCCCAAGGTGGTTTGAAGGTCCACCACCTATCCAAGCTAGCTCTATTCACAATAGTCGTATCTCTATTTTTTGAAGGTCAATGTGTGAATGCAGTGTAGCTAGTATGTTTACTACCATGGATGGTCTGGGGCAGACGTCCACCACTTGTCCAACCTACTATCCGTTGTCTTATAAATTTTTTAGTCCAAGCTGGTTTGAAGGTCCACCACATGTCCAAGCTAGCTCTATTGAAAGAAGCTATCTCTATTCTTTGAAGGTCAATGTGTGAATGGAGTGTAGCTACTATGTTTACTACCATGGATAGTTTGGGGTAGAGGTCCATCGCTTGTCCAACCTACTATCCATTGTGTTATGGATGTTTTAGCCCTATGTGGTTTGAAGTTCAATCTATGAATGGAGTGTAGCTACTATGTTTACTACCATGGATGGTTTGGGACAGAGGCCCACCACTTGTCCAGCCTACTAACCATTGTGTAATGAAGATTTTAGTCCAAGGTGGTTTGAAGGTCCACCACCTATCCAAGCTAGTTCTATTGAATAGTCATATCTCTAGTTTGATCATGTGGATGGTTTGGGGTAGAGGTCCAACACTTTTCCAACCTACTATCCATCGTGTTATTGAGGTTTTAGCTCAAGATGGTTTGAAGGTCCACCACCTGTCTAAGCTAGATCTATTGTTAAAAGCAATCTCTATTGTTTGAAGGTCAATGTTTGAATGGAGTAGAGCTACTATGTTGACTACCATTTATGGTTTGGGACAAAGGTCCACCACTTGTCCAACCTACTAACCATTGTGTTATGGAGGTTTTGGCCCAAGGTTGTTCGAAGGTCAACCACCTATCCAAGCTAGCTCTATTGAAAGAATCTATCACTATTGTTTGAAGGTTAAAGTGTGAATGGAGTGTAGCTACTTTGTTTACTACCATGGAGGGTTTGGGACAAAGGTCCATCACTTGTCCAACCTACTAACCATTGTGTTATGGAGGTTGTAGCCCAAGTTCGTTTGAAAGTCCACCACCTGTTCAATCTACCTCTATTGAATAGTCATATCTCTACTCTAATAGTATGGATAGTTTGGGATAGAGATATAACACTTGTCCAACCTAATATCCATTGTATGATTGAGGTTTTAGCCCAAGGTGGTTTGAAGGTCCACCACCTGTCCAAGCTAGCTCTATTGAAGGAAGCTATCTCTATTGTTTGAAGGTCAATGTGTGAATGGAGTTTAACTACTATGTTTACTACCATGGATGGTTTGGGCAGAGGACCATCACTTGTCCAACCTACTAGCCATTATCTTATGGAGGTTTAAGTCTAACGTGGTTTGAAGGTCCACCACCTGTCCAAGCTAGCTCTATTGAATAGTCCTATCTCTACTCTGATCATGTTGATGGTTTGGGGTAGAGGTCCAAGACTTTTCCAACCTACTATCCATTGTGTTATTGAGGTTTTATCCCAAGGTGGTTTGAAGTTTCACCACCTGTCCAAGTTTGATCTATTGAAAGAAGCTATCTCTTTTGTTTGAAGATCAATGTGTGCATGGAGTGTAGCCATGAAGGTTTTGGGACAGAGGTCCATCACTTGTCCAACCTACTAACCATTGCATTATAAAGGTTTTAGCCCAAGGTGGTTTGAAGGTCCACCACCTGTCCAAGCTAGCTCTATTGAATAATCCTATCTCTACTCTAATAGCGTGGATGGTTCTGGGTAGAGTCAATCGATTGTTCAATTTACTTTTTCTTGTGTTATAAAGGTTTTAGCCCAAGGTGGTTTGAAGGTCCACCACATGTCCAAGCTAGATGTATTGAAAGAATCTATCTCTATTGTTTGAAGGTCATGTCCAAGCTAGATCTATTGAAAGAATCTATCTCTATTGTTTAAGGTCAATGTGTGAATGGAGTGTCTACTATGTTTACTACTAGGGATGCTTTGGGGAAGAGGTCCACACTTGTCCAACCTACTAACCATTTTGTTATGCAAGTTTTAGCCCAAGGTTGTTTGAAGGTCCACCACATGTACAAGCTAGCTCTTTTTAAAGAAGCTATCTCTATTGTTTGAAGATCAATGTGTGCATGGAGTGTAGCTACTATGTTTACTACCATGGATGGTTTGGGACATAGGTCCATCAGTTGTCCAACCTACTAACCATTGTGTTATGGAGGTTTTAGCCCAAGGTGGTTTGAAGGTCCACCACCTATCCAAGCTATCTCTATTGAATAGTCCTATCTCTACTCTGATAGCGTGGATAGTCTGGGGTAGAGGTCCAATGCTGGTCCAAACCACTATCCATTGTGTTATCGAGGTTTTAGACCAAGGTGGTTTGAAGGTCCACTACTGTCAAAGCTAGATCTACTGAAAGAATCTATCTCTATTGTTTGAAGGTCAATTTGTGAATGGAGTGTAGCTACTATGTTTAATTCCATGGATGGTTTGGGGTAGAGGTTCACCACTTGTCCAACCTACTTACCATTGTGTTATGGAGGTTTTAGCCCAAGGTTGTTTGAAGGTCCACCATCTGGCCAAGCTAGGTCTATTGAAAGAATCTATCTCTATTTTTTGAAGGTCAATGTGTGAATGAAGTGTAACTACTATGTTAACTACCATGGAGGGTTTGTGAGAGAGGTCCATCACTTGTCCAACCTACTAACCATTGTGTTATTGAGGTTTTAGCCCAAGGTGGTTTGAAGGTCCACCACCTGTCCAAGCTAGCTCTATTGAATAGTTCTATCACTAATCTGATCATGTTGATGGTTTGGGGTAGAGGTCCATCACTTTTTCAACCTACTATCCATTGTGTTATTGAGCTTTTAGCCCAAGGTGGTTTGAAGGTTCACCAACTGTCCAACTTTGATCTATTGAAAGAAGCTATCTCTTTTGTTTGATGATCAATGTGTGGATGGAGTGTCGCTACTATGTTTACTACCATGGAGGGTTTGGGATGGAGGTCCATCACTTGTCCAACCTACTAACCATTGTGTTATGGAGGTTTTAGCCCAAGGTGGTTTCAAGGTCCACCACGTGTCCAAGCTAGCTCTATTGAATAATCATATCTCTACTCTAATAGCGTGGATGGTTCTAGGTAGAGGTCAATCACTTGTCCAATTTACTATTCCTTGTGTTATAAAGGTTTTAGCCCAAGGTGTTTTGAAGGTCCACCACCTGTTCAAGCTAGACATATTGAAAGAAGCTATCTCTATTGTTTGAAGGTCATGTCGAAGCTAGATCTATTGAAAGAATCTATATCTCTATTGTTTGCAGTTTAATGTGTAAATGGAGTGTCTACTATTTTTACTACCAGGGATGGTTTGGGGCAGAGGTCCACCACTTGTCCAACCTACTAACCATTATGTTATGCAGGTTTTAGCCCAAGGTTGTTTGAAGGTCCACCACCTATACAAGCTATCTCTTTTTATAGAAGCTATTTCTATTGTTTGAAGATCAATGTGTGCATGGAGTGTAGCTAGTATGTTTACTACCATGGATGGTTTGGGGCATATATCCATCACTTCTCCAACCTATTAACCATTGTGTTATGGAGGTTTTAGACCAAGGTGGTTTGAAGGTCCACCACCTATCCAAGCTACCTCTATTGAATAGTCCTATCTCTACGTTGATAGCGTGGATGGTTTGGGGTAGAGGTCCAACACTGGTCCGACCCACTATCCATTGTGTTATCGAGGGCTTAGAATAAGGTGGTTTGAAGGTCCACCACCTAACAAAGCTAGATCTACGGAAAGAATCTATCTCTATTGTTTGAAGGTCAATTTGTGAATGGAGTGTAGCTACTATGTTTAATACCATGGATGGTTTGAGGTAGAGGTTCACCACTTGTCCAAACTACTTACCATTGTGTTACAGAGGTTTTAACCCAAGGTTGTTTGAAGGTCCACCATCCGGACAAGCTAGCTCTATTGAAAGAAGCTATCTCTCTTGTTTGAAGGTCAATGTGTGAATGAAGTGTAGCTACTATATTTACTACCATGGAGGGTTTGGGAGAGAGGTCCATCACTTGTCCAACCTACTAACCATTGTGTTATGGAGGTTTTAGCCCAAGGTGGTTTGAAGGTCCACCACCTATGTCCAAGCTAGCTCTATTGAATAGTCCTATCTCTAGTCTGATCACGTGGATGGTTTGGGATAGAGGTCCAACACTTTTTCAACGTACTATCCATTGTGTTATTGAGGTTTTAGCCCAAGGTGGTTTGAAGGTTCACCACCTATGCATGTTTGATCCATGGAAAGAAGCTATCTCTTTTGTTTGAAGATCAATGTGTGCATGGAGTGTAGCTACTATGTTTACTACCATGGAGGATTTGGGACGGAGGTCCATCATTTGTCCAACCTACTAACCATTGTGCTATGGAGGTTTTAGCCCAAGGTGGTTTGAAATTACACCACCTGTCAAAGCTAGCTCTATTGAATAATCCTATCTCTACTCTAATAGCGTGGATGGTTCTAGGTAGAGGTCAATCACTTGTCCAATTTACTATTTCTTGTGTTATAAAGGTTTTAGCCCAAGGTGGTTTGAAGGTCCAGCACCTGTCCAAGCTAAATGTATTGAAAGAAGCTATCTCTATTGTTTGAAGATAATGTCCAAGATAGATCTATTTAAATCGGCTATCTCTATTGTTTGAAGGTCAATCTGTGAATGGAGTGTATACTATGTTTACTACCAGGGATGGTTTGGGGTAGAGGTCCACCACTTGTCCAACCTAGTAACCATTGTGTTATGCAGGTTTTAGCCCAAGTTTGTTTGAAGGTCCACCACATGTACAATCTAGCTATTTTTAAAGAAGCTATCTCTATTCTTTGAAGATCAATGTGTACATGGAGTGTAGCTGCTATGTTTACTACCATGGATTGTTTGGGACATAGGTCCATCTTTTGTCCAACCTACTAACCATTGTGTTATGGAGGTTTTAGCCCAAGGTGGTTTGAAGGTCCACCACCTATCCAAGCTATCTCTATTGAATAGTCCTATCTCTACGCTGATAGCGTGGATGGTTTGGGGTAGAGGTCCAACATTGGTCTGACCCACTATCCATTGTGTTATCGAGGGTTTAGAACAAGGTGGTTTGAAGGTCCACCACCTATCAAAGAAAGACCTACTAAAAGATTCTATCTCTATTGTTTGAAGGTCAATGCTACTATGTTTAATATCGTGGATGCTTTGGGATAGAGGTTCACCACTTGTACAACCTACTTACCATTGTGTCACGGAGGTTTTAGCCCAAGGTTTTTTAAAGGTCCACCATCTAGCCAAGCTAGCTCTATTGAAAGAAGCTATATCTATTGTTTGAAGGTCAATGTGTGAATGAAGTGCAGCTACTATGTTTACTACCATGTATGAATTGGAGTAGAGGTCCACCACTTGTCCAGCCTACTATACATTGTGTTATGGAGGTTTTAGCCCTAGGTGGTTTGAAGGTCAATCTGTGAATGGAGTGTAACTACTATGTTTACTACCATGGATGGTTTGGGATAGAGGTCCACAACTTGTCCAACCTACTAACCATTTTTTAATGGAGGTTTAGCCCAAGGTGGTTTGAAGGTCCACCGCCTGTCCAAGCTAGCTCTATTGAATAGTCCTATCTCTAGTCTGATTATGTTGATGGTTTGGGGTAGAGGTTCAGCACTTTTCCAACCTACTAGCCATTGTGTGATTGAGGTTTTAGCCCAAGGTGGTTTTAAGGTTCACCACCTGTCCAAGTTTCATCTATTGAAAGAAGCTATCTCTTTTTTTTCAAGATCGGTGTGTGCATGGAGTGTAGCTACTATGTTTACTACCATGGAGGGTTTGGGATGGAGGTCCATCACTTGTCCAACCTACTAACCATTGTGTTATGTAGGTTTTAGCCCAAGGTGGTTTGAGGTCCACCGCATGTCCAAGCTAGCTCTATTGAATAAGCCTATCTCTACTCTAATAGCGTGGATGGTTCTGGGTAGAGGTCAATCACTTGTCCAATTTACTATTTCTTGTGTTATAAAGGTTTTAGCCCAAGGTTGTTTGAAGGTCTACCACCTGTCCAAGCTAGATGTATTGAAAGAAGCTATCTTTATTGTTTGAAGGTCATGTCCAAGCTAGATCTATTGAAAGCATCTATCTCTATTGTTTGAAGTTCAATATGTGAATGGAGTGTCCACTATGTTTACTACCAGGGATGGTTTGGGGTAGAGGTCCACCACTTGTCCAACCTACTAACCATTTTGTTATGTAGGTTTTAGCCCAAGGTAGTTGGAAGGTTCACCAGCTATACAAGCTAGATCTTTTTAAAGAAGCTATCTCTATTGTTTGAAGATTAATGTGTGCATGGAGTGTAGCTACTATGTTTACTACCATGGATGGTTTCGGACATAGGTCCATCACTTGGCCAACCTATTAGCCATTGTGTTATGGAGGTTTTAGCCCAAGGTGGTTTGAAGGTCCACCACCTGTCCAATCTATCTCTACAGTGAATATTCCTATCTCTACTCTGATAGCGTGGATGGTTTGGTGTAGAGGTCCAACACTGGTCCAACCCACTATCCATTGTATTATCACGGTTTTAGACCAAGGTGGTTTGAAGGTCCACCACCTGTCAAAGCTAGATCTACTGAAAGAATCTATCTCTATTGTTTGAAGTTCAATTTGTGAATGGAGTGTAGCTACTATGTTTAATACCATGGATGGTTGGGGTAGAGGTTCACCACTTATCCAACCTACTTACCATTGCGTTACAAAGGTTTTAGCCCAAGGTTGTTTGAAGGTCCACCATCTGACCAAGCTAGATCTATTGAAAGAAGATATCTCTATTGTTTGAAGGTCAATGTGTGAATGAAGTGTAGCTACTATGTTTACTACCATGTATGGTTTGGAGTAGAGGGGAATGATAAAAATGTGAGCTTGTCATTTAGAGCTTTTTTAATAAAAATTTAGAGCTATTTTGATTGCAAGCTTCATTTTTCCACCCATGTAAGGTATTTTTCTCCCAAAAAAATCTCTTGATACGATTTCAAGCTTCATTTCACTTTCTCACCCATGGAAGGTATTCATCTCCCATAACATTACCTCTTGTGGCTAGGTGTGCATTTGTTTATGTTTACAAAATTATGATAGAAATACATCTCCAAAAGAATCAAAACATCCCATACTACAGATGGTGGCATGGATTCATGGGGATTCACTCTATATACAAAATGAGATGTCACTTGCAAGCAAACAGCTTTGATAAAACCCCTATATATGATTCATATTAAGGAATATGACCCCCCTTTCTACGCTTATACGACAATCAATGACGAAAACTATCATACCCCTATCTTACATATAAAATTATAGGTCTCACATTATCTAACTAAGTAAACCCAGTCATAGAGTGTGTAGCATAGTGACTGGCAATGTACTAATGAATCACTTCTATTGATATCTAGATGTACCCTGAGTTTCATATAAGACAAATAACTCGTGCATGTGTGATCATGCATGAGGCCCAATTATCCGAGAAAGTAACCAATGATTATTCATCATGTGACCACTGCCTATGTATTAAGATCACACAAAGGTCAAAAGATCAAGGCTAAATTAGTTGGGATCTAGCCCCAATGATGAGTATATGTCAATGCCCCAAAGTGTATAAGCACATGGGCCTTGAACTAGGTGTTACATTAGTAATCTATTTTTTAACAGTTGGTAATTAAGCTTATTGCAAAATCAATGCCTGTCCTTTAAAAGATCATGAACAAAATTTGAACATGATATATGATTAAATAGAGCCTCATGTCACCAAAACAAAAGAGGTATACATCACTAGATCAACCATTCATTCTATCGTACAAACCTACTAGTAGTAATCTTTAAAAAAAGAGTTCTTGAAGACTCCTCCATGGAAAGATAAAGCTTCTAAAGCTACCAAGGCTTCACACCAGCAATGATGCTACCTCTCTTTCTGTGCCAAGGAATCCTTGACCCCCCACTCCCTACCTCTTATTCCCTCACACGACAGAAAGAGAGATATGAAGGGGACAATAGTCCTAGTGTCCTTAAGGCCATACATGGATAGAGATGGACTTTCCACTTTCTTGTCAATGCACATGTAGGAGAAGTAGGAATCATCTAACTATTATAATGAAGAGATGCTTTTGGAGAAAGCGCCATGTGACTGCTCTTGAAAAAATCACAAACATTCAAATTTAATTTAGCAATAGTGTCTATGAGGGAAACCATCATAACGACATATAGATTCATAGGAGCAAGACATTCTGCAAAGCATGTGCGTGAGGGGATTGAGTAGAAGATCATCAAGTAAGTCTCTCTCTCTCTCTCTCTCTCTCTCTCTCTCTCTCTCTCTCTCTCTCTCTACACAGCATTGTGTGCATTGCCACTCCTCCATGCACGTGCTATGCGCTTCAATTTGATGACAAACCCTGTCTTCAACCACATCCTTGCTACGTGCACTCACATGGAGAAGTTGAAGACATTTCCCCATCTGCACATCTAAGTCCATTGTCATCTCTCAATGCTCAGTGACAGCATGTGCGAAGATGATGCCATTAGGAAATTTCGGAGGTCATTTGGAGGGCCATATGAAGAGAGAGAAAAGTAGAGCGCGTCCAATGAGCATGAGGGCTACGTTACGTAGAAAAGTACGTGGAAAGACTCAAAAAATAGGAAAATAGCCTAAAAACTTGGATTGTGGCATCGTAATTTCCTTGCTTTTACCGAGCTATTAGGTGCTTGCCAGTGGTCCCACTGCTGATATTCTCTTATGGTCATTAACGTACTGGAGGGTGACCATTAAGCCCGCACAAGATATTGGAATTATAAAACACTTTCCCTCCATTAGAATGCTTTCAAAGTGAATCTCCCTCCACTAAAGCTTTTCTCTGAGAGCTATGGCTTCCACGTCTTCTCGCCCAAGAAGCTCTAGGTGTTTATTGTCTCTCACACCAACAACCAACAACTGCACTTTGCCTAGAAGGCCAAGTAGTAGCATATCCTCAATTACAATATCAACTTCAATAAGTGCAGAGAACCAATGGGTTGGACAAAGGATAAACAAAGGTTCATGGGTCCTCATGCAACCAAGAAGACCCAAGAGGTCTAGTGGTATCAATGTTTACCGCTCAGCATGGAAGGCCAGAGTGTTGGATTTCAAAGTTGAAATCGGCAAAGATCTGTAAAGGAAGTTCTTGTTCAGCATGTGTTTACCCATCCAGACGTGATTGCAAACGGTGGAAATGTATCAGATATACATCAACCACGCTGCAATTGTAAGTACTCTTGACATTTGAACTTTGTTTGATTTGTCATTTCACTTATTGATACTCTCATTATAACTTTTCTTATATATTTTGCAACGTTTATCCCTCTTCTTATGAGCAATGTCTCCATTCTTCACAGCTCAACTACATTAGATTTGTCATTTTTACTTATTGATACTCTTAGTTTAACTCTTCTTATATATATTGTAGATGTTTATCCCTCTTCTTATGAGCAATGGGAGCCTGTGGAGTGCATAATAGGCCTCTTCCTTGTTGTTCATGCCCACATTGGTTCTCTACAGTATTCAGGGAGGAGTAGCAAAAGCCTGGCTGATGAAGGAATATTTTTTTATGACCACTTCTACCAACTCAGCTCAGGGAATAAGAATGGCATGTTGGTGAAACTGCCTCTACCAACTGATTGGAACACTGTGGACTGGCCAGTTCCCGAGGAAACAATGGTGGAGGCAATGCGAAGTAAGCTCTACAAGGATATACAGAGGTCTCTACGTAGCTCTATTCCCACCAAACTGGTTAGAATTGCAAACTTTTGTCCTACTGCACTCTTCATAGAGTTGTTTCATAGCTACAATATCCGTGTTACGAAAACTATGTTCATGTGCAAGTCATTTCAGCAGACATCCTGTGACAAACTTCTTGACAGAGGATGGTATGTAAAGGAAGAGATTGGCTTACGGTGCGAGGTCACGCTTGATACTCTAGTTGTCAAGTACATGATTGCAAGCCAATCATTGTTACTCTCCTTTTGGTATATGCGATCACAAATGCTCAATGGTAAGTACATTCCTATGGACCAGGTTTCTGCAGGTTTGGAAGATAATCTTGCTGTGGATGTGGAAGTGATTGATAAAGAGCATGGCCTAATGTTGGTGGTTACAATAATGGAGCTATGCAGTCTTCTGCAGTTGCGGCATGACATAATTGAAGAGTCAATGGACAGGGACCTATCAGATTTTTCCTTTTTCCTAGCTGGCCGTAAGGTGATGCGGCGAAGGGAAAAAGATATTTTTTGCAAAGAGTTGGATGGTCGGGTTGAAATAGTGTCAATGTAACAGAGATTCTTGTGAACCCAAGTGTATACGAATGACTTTCAATACATGAAGTTTTTTGAGCTCATTTGTCAATTGTGCCCTGTGAATATAAGTGTGCTTGAAATACATTTCTTTAGCATGTCAAATCTCTCTCTCTCTCTCTCTCTCTCTCTCTCTCTCTCTCTCTCTTTCTCTCTCTCTCTCTCTCTCAATGTTAGACAAGACAAAGACATGATAGAAGAGTCATCTTAATTCATTAGAAAGTACAAACTTGTCCGTGAACAATGGACTGAGATACAATTTCTGTAAGTAAGGAATCAGAATGTCTTCAAGGTAAAAATCAAAGAAATGCCCCTCGAAAGAAGGTGGTGAGATAGTTGTTCCCGGTGGATTTAGTTCTCCCTTTTCAGGAGTATCATCAATTAGTAGTGTATTAGTTGCATCAAAGGGTACACCGATTTGGCTAAATGGTTTGTACAAAAGAGGTAAATGTGGTTTTTTAGGGTGGTAGTGGCCCTTGACGGTAACACATTTTCTTTGATCATACAAAAAGGCAAAATCTGACGTGTGAGCGCCGCATACACCGGAAACTATTGTAACTAGTGGCGACAAGTTTTGCCTTTGCATTGAAGACCATGGCAACTCTGAAGCGCGAAAGAAGAAACTGAATAAATTCCTTGGTTCCTGGACGAACCACGACTTGACAAGTTCCCATCCGAAACGTTTGCAAATCCTCAAAGGGTTCTGTGTCACCGAGAGGCACGCGCATCAGCAGCAATCCATTGAGGTCCAAGATAATCAACCTCTGTAAAAGTTGACAAGTACATATAAGTAGTTAGAAGCTGAACATATTTTGCCATACTTGAATAGACATTACCAGAACAACCGTATCTACAGGTAGCAAGGGTCCATACTGGGTCTCTGTAGTGTTGTTGTCGTTGTTGCTCTCCTCTGCTTTAGCTTCATCATTCACATCTTCATCAAGGGTCTCCCCCATGGCTCTTTCTGCCTCATTCAAGGTTTCCTCCAAGGTCTTTTCCTCTGCCTTGGTTGACCGGCTTGCATCATCCATCCTTGCCTCATCCATCCTCGCCTCATCCATATCAGTTTGCTCATCCCTAGGCCTGCTTTCCTCATCCATATCCTTTTACTTATCCATTGGACTGCTTTTCTCATCTTGGGTTTCATCCATAGGCTCTTTTGGCTCCTCCACTGGCTGACTTGGCTCTTTCATTGTCTCCTCCATAAGCCCCTCTTGTTGTACACTAGCACCTTCCATATGCTCATTTGAACTTTCCTCATCCTCGGCTCTTTCATCTTCAGCTGATATGACCCCCTCGGCCCGTTGTGATTCCACTGTATTGGATGCAGGGGTTTGTCATGGTGGCACATCATGTATTGTCATATCAATTGTGCGGTCGTCCAAGCCGCTATCTTCAGGTTCTCTGGGGCTCGACATAGTAAGCAGGTGTTGTATTAAACTTACCCGGTATCTTTGTAAATAATCATATGTGTAGTTTTTTAAAGCACTCTGCAAAATTGAAAGACCACATGGTGAGAATTCTTGTATAAACTAAACCAAAACCGACTGAATGCATTGCCAAATGGTTACCTTAGTCATGAAAGGTTTTAAGGCAAAGTAGCTTTGCAGGACATATTCTGCATGGAGAAGACATCTCCAGCCGCAAGAATTTCCATCGGTTTGATTTGGGACAGGTACATCTTTGATTGGGGCCTTGTATAGTTCATACCTTCCACATAGCTTGCCATAGGCAAGCAACAACCTCTTTATACAACTGCACAAAGCAGTATCAAGATGTTAGCTTGAGGCTTCAAATTTACATAGATATCTATAAGAAACACTTTCTGATACATAACAATTACAGCCTAATTTCAGGGTGGGTTCCTTTTATTGAATTGAACACCCACACTGCTGGTTGGTCAACATCAAGGCATATGAGACTCCAGTGATGGTTGTTCTCATATGGAAAGATGATGACAGTTACTTCCAGCATAGCACAGTGGAGAAACCAACTCTCAAAGGTCCCAGATGGACTGTTCTTCTCTCTAATAATCACTGAAATTTGTGGATCAAGAAGAAACACCTCCGTGTGGGTGTGCGGTGGGAGTTGACTTTTGATCAAGCTGCAGAGAGTATACCTGAGTTAGTAAACCTATTATCTGAGTTTTCAAAGTTAAAAGATAGTAACACTTACTTAAGACAAGCATAGATAATGGTGTCTGAGATCTGAGCATCTGGATTCAGCAATAAATTAATGTCCACTTTTTCCAGAGCTAGGTTTTTGGCTCCATCTACAAATGGTATCTCTGCAAGCAAACCATCCTTCATTGAAAGTAGAGTTTCTTGATTGCTTGCCTCTATGGACAGGGTCACATTGCATTCTGTTTGCCTCTGGGACTCCACTGCTACTTTTGCTTTCTCCTTAGGCTCTGCTTCCCTCATGTCCTCTGTTTGGCGAGCAATAGTCTCTGCCCTTGCCCTTGTATTCACGTCATGTGTGACATCTACAACTGTGAGTTGTGGAAATAGCTCAGGGGGGTATAACAAAATTTCCCTCAATTTCTTATCCCTGCAGACATTGGGGACCAGTAGTTTGTCATACCTCCACCTTATTCTTTTTAGTGTCTCACTATCTTTGTCCATTACAATAACCCTGTGGGCATGGGCTGCTACAATGGTGATGTCACTGAAGTACTCGAGTAGAAAGTCCTCTGCTGCTTCTTGTAGAGCCATCAAAGCCACCACCTTCCACCTTTTAGTGCCCTAGGTAGCTTCTTCACATATGGACCTCACCATCCTCTGAAAGGGAAGCTTTGGTATGCACAAATCTACACATTTCTGTGCCTTTCTGATTTCTCTAAAAAGTCCCATGCAGCTTTGTAACTTCTTCACCCTTGGAACTTTCAAAATTTTATTTGGTTTTCCAGGTCTCTTCTTTGGGGTTGCAGATCTGCTACTTGCCTTAGCTGCTAATCCTGGTCCCTTGCCTGCCTTCCTTGCAGTTGCTTTTGTTCTAGCCATTTCACCGTATAAAAATAGAGGAGTCTCTCTCTCTCTCTCTCTCTCTCTCTCTCTCTCTCTCTCTCTCTCTCTCTCTCTCTCTCTCCTTTCTATAGCTTAGAATATTTAAAGAGAGAGAGTGAGAGACTCCCATTACTAACGGCGCGCGTGGAGCATGTTTCACTGTATAAAAATAGAGGAGTCCTCTCTCTCTCTCTCTCTCTCTCTCTCTCTCTCTCTCTCTCTCCCCTTTCTATAGCTTAGCATATTTAAAGAGAGAGAGTGAGAGACTCCTATTACTAACGGCATGCGTGGAGCATGTTTTGACCCCAAAAAACACCTCTGCGCGCCGTTAGTATAAGGGTACAGATAGACTCTCTCTCTCTCTCTCTCTCTCTCTCTCTCTCTCTCTCTCTCTCTCTCTCTCTCTCTCTCTCTCCTTCCCTAGTCTCTACAATTTCTTCATCTCTCTATAACACACACACACACACACACATACACAGACAAACACACACAATCGTGGATACACTCCATCTCTCTCACTCGTAGATGCACAGTACTAAAGGCGCGCAAAGAGACATGCAAACCGGATGTGCCTCTCTACGCGCACCTTTAGTATATATATATATAGAGAGAGAGAGAGAGACAGATAGATAGATAGATAGATTTTATTATCATCCTCGGAGGTCAAATATGACCTATGGGACCAAAGTTACATGTGATGTAGTATGTGTATGGCTGATGAGTGACTCTCGATGCTCCAAAATTGTAGTGATGAGAGTCGCAATGGAGAGCCCACACTTTGGATGGGAGAGGAAAGTGTGTAGGTCTAAGTTATGGCTGAAAATGTGAGAGAAGCAAGTTCGGATGTGATCAAAATCTGAGCACTCTAGTAGTGTGTGGTACTCAGACTCTCGAACTTGCAGTGAGCATAATGTGCACAATCAATTTGACTCTTCTCCATTGCCCCAACGCCCTATCTCACATCGAAGGAAATGGGAGCTAAGCCGAATTGCTGCGATAGTGTGTATCGCGGACAAGGGAATAGGCTCAAGCATGTAAGTGTGAGTACGTTTTCCTCTCTCAGTGAAGAACATGGTTTTGTAGTTAGGGGCAATATAGGTGGTGTAATGTATGAAGCGTGACCCACCGGATTTCTCCCAAGCCGTAATACATTGGCGTTGTAGAAAAGCTTCATTCACTTGAGAGTCAATTGAAGCATCATGTAGCAAGTGTAATGCATCCCATCTCCCAAACCACTTCTTTATGTCTTGCATCCATCCCGTGCTCAAGATCTTGCTTTTATGCGTCTTTTGAACTTTTTTGCTTGCTTCCCATGCAATTGTAGGAAGTCGATGTGAGGGGTTTTGTAGCATCTTTATCATGTACTCCACAACCCTTTCCATGCCCATAACCGCAATTGGAAGAGATCCCGACTCAAGAAGTAGGAGCATATATGGTGTTTGTGTCTTAACTTGGAGAAAGTTTGTAAGAAAACGCTTTTGGACATTCTCAAACTCTTTCCAAGTAGACTTTGAGATGCTCCCGCCCCACACTTCAACTCCATAAAGAAGAACCGGTGTCACCAATGCATCAAAAAGATACTTCTTGAGAACCCAACACTTGATGTTTCCCGCATTACACATGTTTTCAAATGCATAATATGCTCTCTTTCCCGCTTCCAAACAACGCATAGCACATTCATGCCACTTGTGATTGGATGGAACCTCAAGGCCAAGGTACTTAAAGCTCTCAACAACTTCAAGTGTCTCGTTGTTGTACACAATGCATGGCTTCTCCTTATGGTTGGTTTTCACAAGCATAACCTTTGTTTTGGATTCATTTACAATCAGCCCACTATGCAAGAAAAAGTTCTCAAGGACAACCATAAGCTTTTGTGCATCTTCTAAAGTGTGTGCTAGAAGCACTACATCATCCGCATACAACAAAATCATGATTACCGCATTGCAAATAGTGACCTCTTCAATGCCTTCTTCTTGCATAAAGTCAAGTACCATTTGTTCCAATTGATCGATGCATAGACCAAAGAGAGTTGGTGACAATGGACATCCTTGTTTAACCCCAATAGTGCTTACAAAATTTTCTGAAATTTCTCTTCCCATACGCAATTGACAAATCACCTTCTCATAGATTCGAGAAACCGCAAGCATAAACTCACTTGGCACTTGGAGTTCTTCCATCCTTCTCCACAAATTTTTACGTGGAATCATATCAAAGGTTTTCTTAAAGTCCTCAAAACAACAATACAATCGCTTGCCTTTCAACCGACTTTCCTCCATGAGAGCACAAAGAGTGACAAGATGATCAATGGTGCTATGACATCGACGAAAACCCGCTTGTCCCTTTGCCCGCTTGTCATTCTCTTCAGCCCAATCACTCAATTTCATCTCCATTATGCACCCAAACAACTTTGCCATAAGAGACCCAATCATTATAGTCTGGTAGTTGCTTACATTCTTTACATCCCCTCCTTTATGCAAAGGCTTAACCCAATTAGTACTCCAATCATAAGGCATACCATGTTGAAGTGCAAGGTTGAACATATCACACATCCACTCATGGGTAAAATCTCCCGTCCATTTGATCATCTCCGGCTTGATACCTTGAAGATCTCCCGCTTTGCGAGTGGCCAACTTTTCAAGCCCACCGCATACATCCTCAATAGTAAAAAAAGACGGCATACATGGGAGTGAACCATAAAATGGCATTTTTTCAGTATTTGCTTGCTCATATAATTGCCTACAATGTGTGTACATATCCACTAGACTCAAGTTACTAAAATTCTCAACCCGCTTGCCTCTCAAGTTTCTCCAAAATCTTCCACATACATGTGCCTTTTCTTGGACTTGAAATTCTTGTTGCTTTACTTCCCATCTTCTTCTCTTCTTTTGAATCAATGCCTTGTATGTATGCAAATGACTTTGATAGTTGTCTTTGCCCATAGTTGCATCAAGCTTTATCAAGGACTTTCGAGCATCTTGACATTCTTTATCAAACCACCTTTTGCGTGATCTATCTTTGTTGATACCATGGAGATGATTTATGGCAAACCATTCTTCCGCACAAGAACAAATAGCTTTCTTGAAAGCTTCCCATTTAGTTTCCAATGGTGCATCACATTGAAGCTTTGTCATCCATAATTTTTGCTCAACCATTTCAATGTACATTGGTGCCCGTTTGAAATCCATACATAGTGATAACTTCTCTTTCCTTTGGCTGAGATTATCATGCTTAGTTGCTTCTCCACATGAAAGGTCAATACATAAGGTGCGATGGTCGGATTCCGGGGTCCATTGACCAAACATAAAACTATTTATGCGATACATGATGGCTTCAGAGAGTAGCATATAGTCAATCACACTATCCCCATTATGTCTCCTTCATGTAAATCCATTGGTTCCACTCCACAAAGATACACCATTGGCAATGAGCATACCCGTGCTATTACACATGTGTAAAAGTAACTTTCCATAGTGATCCGGCTCTTTCTCATCCATTGAAGTACGATCATACAAGTGAACTTCCTCCAACTCCCTTGAAATGTATGGCATATCAAATTGTTGAGTATCATGTTGCAATGTTTTTGTGCGAGCATTCATATCCCCAAATAAAATAACATCACCTTCACCTTTGAAATAAGCAATGTCCTCTTCCAAATCAGAAAATGGTTGATCTCTATCCATGCAATCATAACAGGGAGAATCATGATGAGGAATGTAGCAACCGGCTACAAAAATGGGTGCTCTTTTAGGTGTCATAATTTTCAGCCATACATAACGTTTGTACTTGTCATCTTTCACAATTGATACAAAATCTTCCAATCCTTTCTTAACCATACATGCTAACCCTCCTTGTCCTCTTCGTTGCTTGAGATTCTTTGACCATATCAATGAATGTACATTGTAATCCTCCAAGCCGTTAATCCTTTGTGTATCATGCTCCCAAGTTTCAACAAGAAGTACAACATCGGCTTTGCTTGTTAGTTCATCAATGCCAACCCCCGCATTCCATGGGTATCCATTACAATTCCAAAAGCATATTTTCAATTGTAACTCGGTCTCATAGGTCACGCATCCCTATTTGCTTGAGAGACTTGCCTCCTCCTTGGGCACATTTTCTTCATGAGAGATCTCCTTGTTTTTATTATTCTTTTCCTCATATGCCTTGCGACGCATATTTTGTTGCTTAATAGTGCGATCTTCACATACAAAACATTTTGTATCCCTCAAATAGATCCAACTATTATCAAGGATAATCTTTCGCTTGGTCTCATCCGGCATGGTGCATACAATTGGCCGTTCTCCCGAGCGAGGAGCTCCTTGCTTCCCCACTCTATGTGCTCCATAGACCATAACTCCGGACATGCCAAAGTGGGTTTTGAAGAAATCTTCAATAACAATGGCAAGAGAAGGAGGTGTCTCTAACTTCTCTTCGGGAATTCCACGAATAACAATGTTCTTGGAACGTCGCTCCCGTTCCTTCAACTCCTCCACATCCACATTCTCAACATTCTTTGTTTGAACCATAGCTTGCATGAGTGAGGAA